>NW_007003980.1:241985-284442 GCF_000164805.1 Carlito syrichta
TAGCCGGAACTACAGGCACGTGCTACCACGCCCGGCTAATATTTTTATTTATTGCAGAGATGAGGTCTCACTAAGTTGCCTGGGCTGGTCTAGAACCCACAGGCTCGGGCAATCCAAAGTGCTGGGATTACAGGCCGAGCCACTGAGCCCGGCCAATTTTTACGTTTGAAAAACAACTTTGCCTCTGGCTTTTGAGCAGTCACGTTAAGTTAATCACTCCAACAATAAGAAAGAATAAGGCAGAACACAAACCACAGGGACTCCGTGTGTATTAGCACAGTGCTCCCCGCCATCCCAAAGGGAATCTCTGTTGCCACCCTTCCTTCAGGGAGTGGGTTTTCCAAAAGGCTTATAGTTTTATGAATAGAGAGATGATGTCCGAAGGAAGTGTGAAACAGAGAAACAAAACAGCCTCAGAAGAAAAAGTCTCCCTCTAGGTCACTTTTAACAGGAGAGAGAAGATTCACTCTTTCCAGACAAAAGGGGCATATGTTTTCCATTTGAGTGTTTAACACACTTTTATCTTCCAGGATGCTCAATAAACCAATACACTTGTTTAAATGGTTCTAATAGAACCCACTAAAAAAATAAATTTTTAATAGTTTGATTTTTATGACAATGTGTTTCGTTTGGAAAATTTTATAAAAGTAATGAGATGGACAAAAGAGCAGCTTGCTTTTATGTATTTTTCTTTTATCCAGAAACACAAAATCCTTGAATGACTGGTATAGGTATTTCACACACTTTGTACTAATGATATATCTATTCAATAGCTATTCTAGTGGTCCCCCAAAACAACTCGTTGTATATGCAAAATAGTTTCATCAATTTTTCTATTGTAATAGTTTTCCTTTAACCACACCCTATAGCATAATTCATTGGCCACGTTTTTATACACAAATATGAGGGGGGAACAAAAAAACCCAGATTTATCTTTTGGCGGGCAGGCCCCTTGTAGTAAGGAGTCTCCCTCCAGGTAAGTGTTCTAGGAATCCATTGGCATCAGTGTACCAACTAGTGTTGTTATGAGAGGTTGCGTTCAGCTTCAGTGAAATTTTTTTTGGAGATTCTTACAACGTACTTGCCCATTTTATTATGGGTGATTTACAAGCGCACTTGCCCATACTGTGCTGAGTGTTCAGCAGTTTTTGACCCCCCCAAAAAAAACAGCATGACCCCATGCTCCACCCTCCCTATGCACCTGATTTCACTCCAAGCAATATTTTGTTTGTTTCCCTGTTGGAAAAAAAAAGTCCTCAAACAGAAACAGTTTGTCAGTGTGGAAGAGATGAAACAAAAAACAGCAGAAACACTAAAAGGCATCAAAATTGACGAGTTCAAAAACTGTTTTGAGCAGCGGAAAAAGTGTCTCGATAGGTTTACTGCATCAAGCGGAAAGTACTTAGAAGGTGACTGAAGTTTAAACATGTAAGAATACACAACTTTTTATAAATAAATTCTAGTTTTTACAGAATTGTTAAGGCAAGAAAAAAATCTCATTTTTATGACCAAGAGTTTCACACTTAGTCGACAAGAGGATTTTATCAGGCTGGTGCAATCATGCGACAGACAACAGAACAGCCTTACAGTAATTCTGAATAACTATTAAATAAATGCCCAGATCAAAGAACTCAAGATTAGGGAAATAGTTATACTTTTATGTGATACAAGAAAACTGGTAAGAAGGGCTTCTAGTCAGGAAAGTTGAGCCCCTCCAACCATCTTAGCAAGTGAACTGTAAGATTTGACTCACCTCATGACGATATGCAATGTGCACTTGCAATTGCTAAGAATTAGGAAATGTCATTATCTGCAGTCTAGTTGTCTTTACCTAGTTGATCATTGTGGTGTACAGTATTATAGAACTGTAGAGGCACAAACTCAGTTATAAAGTATTATTCTCCTCTCTTTTTCTCCAATAAATTGTTGACACTTTTTTAAAGGTGATTTCACAAGACTTAATAACCAAGGTTCCAAATTCAATTGTAGTTGAAAATTCAGACACTTTGATGAAGCCTAGATCTGCTAATAGTGATATTTGTTTCACAAAGTACTTTCAACTATATCTAATTCAGTGCTCACTGCAATCCTGTGAACATTAAATGGGTAATAATTCCCATTTGACAGGAGTAAACTAAATCTTTAAAAGACTAAGTAACTCAGCTCACACAGGTTGCAGGAATTGAGATGTTTAACATAATATCAAGCAGTGGTTTCCACTCTTGGCTTTGCTTTGATACTACAGGTGATACAACCTCTCTAAGCCTGTTTTCCCTTGTACAATAAAGGAAGAAATAATAGTATACGTCATAGAGCTGTTGAAAGGATTGAACAATGTTTAAAAAACACTCAGCACAGCAAAATCATATACTGAGCAATGAAATGCGAGACAATTTTTTTTTTTTTTTTTGAGTTGGAGTCTCACTCAGTCACCCAGGCTGGAGTGCAGTGGCCGCTCCCGGCCACCGCAGCCTCAACCTGCTGGGCTCCGGCGATCCTTCCGCCTCAGCCTTCCAAGTAGTTGGAACTACAGGCGCGCACTACCACGCCCGGCTGATTTTTTGATTTATTGTAGAGATGAGGTCTCACCAAGTTGCCCAGGCGGGTCTCGAACCCACGGGCTCAGGCAGAGACAGTATAATTTTGATCTCAAGGCCAGGGCTCTGCTGGCCACGGCATGGTGGGGGAATGCCCGAGTTGAAGAAGAGACTGCCAGCCCAGGTCCGCAGGCCCCCAGGGCTCTGCTTGCCCTACCCCATCACAGATCAAGAATACTGACATTAAAAGCACTACACGAAATGATATCATGCTTACAGAAATCAAGACTTATAATAGGAAGTATATCGTGATACAATAACAGCTTTTTTTTTTTTTTTTTTTTGGCGTTAGCATCTCGCTGTCACCAGACTGGAGTGCAGTTGCACACTCACGGACACCACAGTCTCGATCTGCTGGGCTCAGACAATCCTTCCGCTGCAGCCTTCCAAGTAGCTGGAACTACAGGTGCATGCTACCATGCCCAACTCATTTTTTGATTTATTGTAGAGACAAGGTCTTGCCATGTTGCCCAGGCTGGTCTCGGATCTGTGGGCTTAGGCAATCTTCCTGCCTCCGCCTCCCAAAGTGCTGGGATTAAAGCCTGAGCCACTATGCCCAGCAATAACAGCTTTCACAATTCCTTTTCTTAGTTGACAATCACGTCTTCTTAGTACCATTAAAATGAACTGTGGTGAAATGAAATGAAAATTAACCAAATAAGCTGGGCATGGTGGCACATGCCCATAGTTCCAGCTACTTGGAAGGCTGAGGCGGAAGGATTGCCTCAGCCTAGCAGGTCCAAGCTGTGGTGGCTGGGAACCTGCCACTGCCCTCCAGACTTGGTGACAGAGTGAGACTCCAACTCAAAAAAAAAAAAAAAAAAAGAAAGAAATTAACCAAATAAAAGGTAGAGACAGGTTATTCTTTATTGTCTCTCTTGGTTCTTCAAGTCATTTACTCAACAGTTATTAAAGGGCTTCTATGTGCAGAATACTTTGCTCTGTCTCATCAAATATTTTCTTAATTTATCATTTGTGATACACACACACAAAATCCATCACTCATAAGTGAACCCTGAACATCCATCAAAGAAGGAGTTGGCAGTAGCAGGACACTTGTCGGGGGTAGAGGGTATACATAACATCAGTAAGAGTGCTTGATCCTAATTCAGGAAAAGTGAGGTCCCAAACTTCACCTGTACCTGAACCACATATGGATGCAATCCTAACTTGTATCCCACAACTTTAAAAATTTTAAAAATCCCTCATGTTTCTGGGCAAGAATGGTAAAGGATGACCATATTAAAATGTCATCAAAATTCACTATTTTTTCTCTTATTTTGAAGTGTGCAGCTTTTCTTTGGATTCTGATTCATATAGGCCACAAAGAAAGGAAAACAAGGGAAACCATCTACTGTAGCCAGTTCTGCTACCCATAGTCTACCAGGGATGACAGTCGAAACCTCAAAGTGCATAAAAAGATAATACCTCTGTGGGTGTAAGACAGGAGAGGCAAAATATGCTGTGTAGCTGCTTTGGAATGCTGAAAGTTTTCTGGACATGTCTAACTGTACCAACTAGTTTCTATCTACTTTTGTTTTCTAGATTTCTGAGAAACTGAGAGGTGTCTGTTACTCACAAATAGCTTTCCAAAAAACATTAGGATCTCAGCAGAGAAGTTTTCCATAAAAAGAGTTCTTACTTAAGTCCTCACTCTTAGGTCAATTTTAATAATTTACTTCAATCTTTAGAGACTTTTCTTCAGCTCTGATTTATCAATAACACTCACTTGAAAATTTAAAATTAAGAATACATAAAACTTCTTTGACATACTTGGGGCCTCGGGAGACCATACGGCACCATTCTATTGAGACGACTCTAAATAACTTTCACATGAATGGCTAAAGTGCAGAAATGTATAATTTATTAGGATTTAAATAAATCAGGGAGAGAAGTACTTTAAAGTTATTGGTAGAAAATTTTCAAAAAACAAGTTTTAATTCTAAGAAATTAAGTTCTATGTATAAAATTCTTCTCTATCTTTAATGTTTCAAAGCCAATTTTAATAATAGCATGCATGATTTTTTCTTTTATTTGAGTTGGAGTCTCACTCTGTTACCCAGGCTGGAGTGCAGTGGCACACTCACGGCCACTATAGCCTCGACCTGCTGGGCTTAGGTGATCCTTCCACTTCAGTCTTCCGAGTAGCTGGAACTACAGATGCAGGCCATCACGACCGGCTATTTTTTTTGTGTGATTTATTGTAGAGACAGGTCTCACCAAGTTGCCCTGGTCTCGAATTCCTGGGCTCAGGCAATCTTCTCCCCTCGGTCTCCCAAAGTGCTGGGATTACAGGCTGAGCCACTGCGGCTGGCCAGCATGATTTTTTAAAGCATTTAATGACAGCAAAATTTGTTTTAAAACACATAACATCATCCAATTTGATTTTATGGGGAAACACCTTCCTTAAAACATGTACTGTGCTGCGAGCAGAACGTTATAATCATTCTCTTTTGTTTCAGCAATTTTCCTTATACAGCTATTGTACTGGAAATCTCTAATGCTACAAAACTGGCCAAGAATAGAAGACTCCCCATTGAACCTAGTAGAGCATGCTTATTTTTCTCATGGCTGTCAGAACATAAAGAGATCCCTTACCCCAAGGCTACTTTTTAGATAACAATTATTACCATAACAACTACTAATCAATAAACAGTTCCTAGTTGCCAAAATAGCAAAAATCAGAAATCCTCAAGGATTTGGAATGACCTTACCAAAATAAGGAATCTGAACACGTAAAAATCAACTCCATAAACAAAACAATGACATGAACATCAGTTTTATTCACTGAGAATATATTTTAGAAAATCTATGGCATAAACATAACTATAAATGAACATTGCTCTTCTCAGCACTTTCTGTCTAGAAAATTCAGTACACTATATGAGAAATTCATTAAATTAAAGCAAGTAAACTTATTTATGTACAACATGATTTTTCTAATGCTAAGGTTAAAAGGAAGAAGGCACCAGAAATATTGAAAAGCACAGGAAGCAAGGCAGAAATACTGCAAGATTATCATAATCCAGTTTGCCATAGGGAAAATATTTAAGACAAAATTGAAAATAAAATAAACATACGTTACAAGATAGCCAAATTATTGTGAAATGTATCAAATTGGCAGACTGTACATTGTGGAGGTCACAGAAAATTATTACTGTAAAAATGTTCCCCCACAAATTAGCATAAATAAACTGTTCTCTATGGTTTCTAATATGCTACCTAAAAACACGGTGTTGCTTCCCAAGGGAGTCTGGTTTCAATCCAAGGCAGATGAGCTAGATGGAGCCAGAATGGCAGTGTTTGACAGACACTAATAAAAAAGACCAGTGACATTTCACAGACTTGCAATATTCTATTTTATCAGATGCAGTAGAGATCAGAAGTTAAGACCATGAGCTCTGGAATCAGACCTGTGTTCAAATCCTGAGCCCACCACTGTGACCTCAAGGAAGCCACTTAACCTCTCCAAAACAGTATTCAAAGCTGATCGAGGAGGTGAGAGCACCTTCCTGAAAGGCTGCCATAAGCATGCAATGTAGGCAAACTACTCAGTACACTACCCAGGCTGCAGGTTGAGATCAGCATACGACAGTTATTTTTAAGTTAAGTTTAAAAGCATAAACCAGTTTAATCGAACATATTTGCTTGGTACCATGGTATTATAGGAAAGCCAAGTTTTATTGCTTTGAGGAATCCCAAAAGGAAAGTACATGGACAAGAGGGTAGCAATACTGAAATGGATAAATAACTTATATTTTCATGATTAGCGCTGGTGTCATTACTTTGCAGACATGATGATTTCTTTCTGTGCATTTCTAAAGATACTGCAACATTCTCATGGACATGCTCCCAATCTCTCTCTTCACATTTTAGAAACTAGAAAAGGTAAGAGACAAGTTATATACTCGCCCAAGAGCATATAAAAGTTTGCAAAAGTGGTAAAGATAGATAATCATTTTTATATAGGGCTTTATCTATTTCTTATAAACTTATGGTGATATTCCTTTGAAAAGGGTGAATCAATGGCACAATGTTAGAATATTTACAATTTTTTCAGAAATCAAAATTGGTTTGTTTTGAATGGTTGACGGCTAAGGTGAACTCTAAATTAAGTGCAAAATTAAATTCAAAGCCAAGTAATCTTTTATTGATTTATATAGCTTAGTTGTAGTGTACAGACGTCACAGGCAGGCAGCTTTTTTAAAAAAAATATATGATTTCTGCAAAGTGACTTGAATTGCATAAAAAGTAGCACCAATATGCCAATATCCTAACCCCTGCCCAGGACATATGACCAAAATGTAAAACCACAGGCAAGTTTAAAATGTCACAAATAAGTTGTCTATTTTTAAATTTAAAAATTACAAAATACTCTTAATGTTTGAGAAAGAACATCAAGTAATTAGCTAAGAAGTTATGTATACACTATTTTCACTTCTTAGGCTAAGGGTCAACTTCAGACTCCAAACCACTTTTCCCAGAAAAACAAATACAGAAGATAAAGTAGTAACATTTTATACTCAAAATAGTATCTACAAGGTCACAGCAAAGGAAACAATTTTAAAATGCAATCCACCCTGCAATTCAATAGGCTGTTTTCCAAAATGTAATTTTGAAAGTTAAACAGCAGGTCCTGACAAGAACTTTTATCTACTAGAATGAAAATATCAGGTGTATACCGGGTAGGTATTGTTTTGTAAACTTTTGGAGTGTGTGTGTGTGTGTGTGTGTGTGTGTGTACTGGGTTGCAATGCAGAATGTCTTATTTTGAGTTGCTGTGAAAAAGGACTCTCAACTGTTCTAAAAGCAAATTTTACCTTTTGGAGCCCCCTACAGGCTCTAAACGTTAAGAACGTGAATCCTACAGTAAATACATCACCCTTCTGTTGGAGGGCGGTTCAGGAACTCACTCCATAATTTATGCGGGAATAAACGTTGACACAGCAACAGGCAGTGTTTGCCCGAAGAACTCAAACTGAAAACAGGGGCAGCCTCAATCGTGAAACCAAATCATCTTCAAGAAACAGATTAACGGATCAGGTCCACATTAGGCCTTACTAATTATATTTAAAATTGGAAGAAATATGTCAGTATTTCACAATAATAGTGGTCTGGGCAGACTAAGAAGAAATAAAATCATGAGAACTTTTTAGAAAATGCTAATTCACCTTTGTAAGTTTTTTCCAAATGAGTGCTAAAAATTTAATCAAAAGAAACATGGCTAAGTGATATAAAAGGCTTGTTTCCACCCCACACTCTCCTACATAGGATTGAGTAAAGAACAATTTTGAACAATCAGGTGCTAAACCCTAACTCCAACACTATTATTTTAAGAACTAACAGATCACTATATCAAAGTAGTAAAACTTTATGAAGTGGTTAGAAAACTGATGTGATATAAGCAATACAGGCTACAAGCGAACAGACTATTCAATTAAGGACTTTTTTCCTCTCTGCTTTCACAAATGGAAAGATAATTTAACATACATAAAAGCAATGCTCATCATGTTTATCTTAATAACCCCCACCCCAAAAAATTTAAAATGTTTGTAGAAGGTTAAGACTAGTTGCAAACTGCAAATATCTCACAAAACAATCATCAAACACTGTTCTGACCTTAATTTCACCTGTATCAAGTCGCCTATCTCAGAATGCTGGAATGGTTTAGTTAACTTAAGGTCGATAGCAGAACAGGTAAGAGGCCAAATGGTAATGATCCTGTTGAAAGGGGATCTCTTGGCAATCAAATCAATTTAGCATAAATGAAGGTGATTCATAACATATCCAAGAGCAGCATATAGCTTTTTTCTTTTTTTTGAATCAGCACTGGTTGGTCCCTCAGGTAGGGCTTGGAGACTAAAACTGAATATAAAATGAGCAGATATGCCCTGCAAGGTAATGCTGGTTCATTTGGTCTAAAGCAACCCTATCATCCAATATTCCACATATTGACAAAACAATTCTATCTAGTTTACTGTAACATCTAACCCAGACTAAATAGTACGCTGGGGCTCATGACTCAAAATTTACCCTTGGCTTTAGCACAAACTCACATCAAAATCAGTAAAAATATCACATAAAATCATGAACTTCTGTGAATGAGAGCTCCATTTTAGCAAAACATTTGACTTACTACTCTTAAACAGATGTAACTGTGTTCAGAATTATGCCTGCCCGCTCCAAAAGTCCCAGAACTAATGTTTATTACAGAGATATCTATATGTGGGATTGAAATGATCTATTCAAAACAAATGGTCACACACAAACTTATTTGCCATTTACGTTATATAAAATATAAAAATTTGAGAATGAAAATAAACTTTATTCTCATTTAGTATTTTCCTGTATGAGCTGAAATTTAAAGAATGACCCTTCTTAATGCATAACCAATCATTTGAAGAATTTTTTTTTTTTTTTTAAGAGTCTCTGTCACCCAGGCTGTAGTGCAATGGCACGCTCACAGCTATCACAGTCTTGGACCTGCTGGGTTCAGGTGATCCTTCTGATCCAGACTTTCAAGTAGCAGGAACTACAGCCACACATCACTACACCTGGCTAATTTTAGAGTATCACTCTGTCGCCCAGGCTAGAACGTCGTGGCACGCTCATGGCCACTGCAGACTCGACCTGCTGGGCTCAGGTGATCTTTCTGCCTCAGTCTTCCAAGTAGCTGGAACTATAGGCGTGTGCTACCACGCCCAGCTCATTTTTTGATTTATTGTAGAGATGAGGTCTTACCAAGTTGCCCAGGCCGGTCTCGAACCCCTGAGCTCAGGCAATCCTCTCGCCTCCGCCTCCCAAAGTGCTGGGATTACAGGCATGAGCCACTGCATCCAGCTTTTTTTTTTAATTATAGAGACCTTGCCAGGTTGTCCAGGCTGGTCTCGAAACCGTGGAATCAGGCAATCCTCTTGCCTTTGCCTCCCAAAGTGCTGGGATTACAGACGTGAGCTACCGTGCCAGGCTGAAGAATTTTCTTTTTTTTTTTTTTTTGAGTTGGAGTCTCACTCTGTCGCCCAGACTGGAGTGCAGTGGCCGTTTTCGGCCACCGCAGCCTCGACCTGCTGGGCTCCGGCGATCCTTCCGCCTCAGTGAAGAATTTTCTAATAGCAATTTTTAAAATGAGAAAACAGGACTCTAAGTGATATCCTTTCCTTCCCATTTTCATCACAACTCAGTTCTTGGTAAGCTCACTGCCTTTTCCTGCTATCAATGACAGATCTTCATCATATTCAGAATGGATGTTTTTTAAGTAATCTCTTCCAAGGGTTCCCTCTCCCACCTCCCTACGCTACCTAAGGAAACTGTCCTTATTAGTGTTGGTAGGCACAATGAATATGCTTAAGGTAACATTACGATAATTGCTTTCATGAAATTGTTTTGTGCTTTATACCTGGGATACCAAGACCCATCATGTCCAAAAAAATACGGCTATCAAAGGTCACTTACAAGTTGCACTTTAATACCTTCTCTTTCACTCTCCAGACTACTTTGTTGAGAAAGTGATCCTACTGAATATTTAATAGTCAGTGAGTGACTCTGAACCCAACTTCACATTGAGTGACATTCTCTCGTGTACATAAATCCAACATAAAACGTACAAACATCTCCACTACTCACTCTCTCTCACAAGCAAGCATACACACACGTTTACTTTCTTTCCAGAACAAGCCAGAATTACAGCTCTTTTGGTGATTGTTATAATTTTTGGAATGGTTCATAAAATTTCCAAATTATTTTAAATTTGTAATACTTTCATCTTTTTTTTCCAATTGTGAACCATTCCATATTGCATCTTTATTGCAAAAGTCAACATGCTTCTTAGAAATTCAGATTGTAATCGATAAAACAAACATTACATAAATGAATTTAAATGTATAAACAGTTAGAAATTCAACAATATCTCCTATTATACTATTACACAAGTTCACAATTTTGTAAAAACTATAATACAGGCATACTATACATCAAGAGGAACCACTATTCCTTTTCACATGATTTTATCTTTTTTTTTTTTAATAATCATCTATCATCATGGACCCTTTTTCACCTTAACAAGACTGTTTTCCAATTTGTCATGTTAGCTGGTAACAATATTTTCCCAATGTTAACATGAAGAAAATGAGGAAAATTTTGGGGTTCCCTTTTGAAGCTTGGGCACTAACCCACTAGTAAGTTAGGCTGACCTAGTTGACTGGTAGCTATTATTGCTGATCAGCTATCTATAAAGATGTCATACACACTAAGAAGAACAGCAGAATTTGCCTCAGATGCTATTATGTCATTTCTGTAAATGAAGATGCCAAGAAAATAGATCATGGTAGTTAATCACTTTAAAGAGAAATTCTAAGTTGGGGATTTGAAGGCAAGGTAAAATATCCCAAAGGAAATGTCATTTTATACTAACTTCAAGTTTTCTAATATTATAATCGACTCATATTTCCAATCCATTTTTCAGAATCAAATACATTTTAGAATTCTTAGAAAGGACAATTTTAAAAGTGTTTTTAGTCCTATTTATGGTGAACTGAAAACCAAGTTTTATAGAAGGGCTTCACACTTTACTGAAAAACGATGTGTTCTTCACTTTCAAGTCCTTCTCTTTCACTCCCTCCCCCTAATAACTAAAAAGTCACATCCTCAACTCTCTCTCTATTGAGAGTGCAGTAAGATGTCCATTTTGAGGTTAAAAAAATCATATGAAAAGGAATCTCATTCTGTTGAACTGTCAGTCTACTGAAAATTTCTTACAGTTCCATTAATTTACTGTAATTTTCAGTTTCCAGATACAAAAATACAACAATTCTTATTGAAATCTATACGCTGGTAGTTTTAGTACACAAAAAAAAAACCAAACAAATTATTTACAAAATTATACAGTTTAAGAAAAAACTTTGTACAAAAAATATATAAATCCTTTGTTCCCTCTATCACGTTTAAACTGTCAGGACTCAAAATATTCACCACAATGAATCTTTCAAAATATATACTGACTGAGCCACAGACATCAAGAAAATTTCATCAGGGATGATGGAGGAGTAAGGAGCAAGATTGTTTATACCAGATACCCCATTCTAATGTTTTATTTCTGTATAAGCTTATTTTACCTTCAGTGTTACCAGAAATATAACAAGAGTCAGAAAAGGGGAAGTCCTTATTATTCCGAAGGGAAAGTTATATGAACTTAAAAATGATCCTGGTTTGACACATCATTCCAGGAATGTAGAAAAGATAATCCAAATGTGAGATTTAACTTCTTATAGCTAAGTAAATCTAGAGTCCTGATGGTTTTAAGTTCTTAGTGAATAGTTTCCATTTTGAGAAAGTTTCTTCCTCAGCAAACAAAATCCTTGATATAGTGTTCACCAAGAACCTTCTGAAGCCACCAGGAAGTTTTCAATTTTCACACCACACATATATAAAAACACAGATGTATATAACCTTGAAAAAGTGACATCCTATGTACATTAATCATTTTATTTCCCCAGGGGTCAGTACAGTGTAGTGTTGCTCCTCTGCTTTTCCATCTGACATTCAGAACACAAGGACATAAATTTACATATACATTTTACTTAACAGATACTCTGCTCTATACAGTGTACAGTAAGAATGCACACAGTAAAGAAAACTGTCTACTGAAGGATGCACATGTTCGTGGATAGCAACAAGCTACAAAATTATGAAAAAATAAGTTCCTCTGATCAAAGTCTAGCTGTGATTTCCATTTATTACTAGCATACCCAGGACCCACCCCCATCCCCACCCCACCCCACCCACCTCATCATCATGGTTTCAATTTAAGAAACAAATTCCAGACACTTTTTAACCCTTTTGTGTAACTATAACTAAACTGAAGCTTCAAAAGAGAGAGAGAAAAAAAAGCTGGTGGCTCTCTCCTCCCCAAAATCCTTCCATTATTTTCATGAAAACATCACTTATTATCAAGGTGCTGGTTTAGACCTTCCACTGGAGACTAACTTTTGGTGGTCCAAATGAACCACTTACTTCAATAATAGCTAAGTCAGGCCTATTAAAAAAAAAGGCAAGAGGAAGAAAAGGGGAATAAGAAAGGGGCAGTAGGTGAAAGAAAGCCTTTTACATTCTGAAAATGGTATTAAAATTTTTAAAAAGAGGCCCAGGAGAACCACTGCTAGGTATCAAAGCAAACTAAGAATCGGCAGCAGAGGAAGTCCAGGGCTCAATGATGAAAGAAGGAAAATACCTCAGCGCTAGCTACCATTGCCTTATAACACTTAAGAATGGAGAGTTGGTTGCGAGTTTCACTGAAATAGTACTACTGCAAATAAAAACCATTAAAAAAAAATTAGACGGCATACAAATTGGGCTCCTCCATAGGAAAAATTTAAAATAAATGTACTTTTCTTCCAAGACCATTCTTGAAAGCAAAAGGGTATTTTAACTACAAATATCTCCTACTGTCTGACAACCCATCCATAATAGCTGAGAGTTAAGAGATTCCAGGCGATTTTGACATTTAATTAAATTTTATCAGTAGATTATAATCCAAAATAAAATTTCTGAACACCCTGTCATTTACATCATAATCCAACACCAATAGCAACCAAAACATGTGGTGTGGCAAATAAGGCTCTAGAGATTATCCATGTCATTCCTGTGGATCTTCACAACTGCATAAAAGTCACTAGGCCTTTGGTGCTTTAATATCACGTACAGTTATGAGATGTGTTTAAATAGCAAACTTGCTGTCCTTAAGCCTACTGTGTTGAAAAGAAAAATTTAAAAAAAATTTTTGGCTCATTGACTTCTTTAAATAATTTTTAAAAGTTGTTCCTCTAAGCAATATTTCTAGAAATTACACAGCTCGCATCAGATTTCATCTTCTCCATGAACGAGACTCATATTCATCTTCATCTTCGTCATCATCATCATGCAAAAACAAATCTGGTGTTTCCGTTTCCTGAAGAGAGAGAGAATAAAATCTACTTAGTCGTACAAGAATGTTAAAGAAGATACTTTTTAGTCCAAAGGACAGACCAGTAAAGCCCAGATTGCTTTATAAGCAATGTACTCAAGAGTATCTTTCAGGACAAAACTAAAACAGTTTTTTAATAGCTATAAAAAATTTCTTCCCTGCTCATTTTGTTGATGTTGTTTTAAAGTAACATCACCTATTTATTTATTTAAAGAAGGTTTTGACAAAGCGCAGTGGCTCATGTCTATAATTCCAGCACTTTGGGAGGTCAAGGTGAGAGGACTGCCTAAGCCCAAGGGTTCGAGACCAGCCTGGGCAACTTGGTGAGACCTCATCTCTACGACAAAGTAAAAAAAAAAAAAAAAATTAGCCAGGTGTGGTGGCATGTGCTTATAGTTCCAGCTACTTGAAAGGCTGAGGTGGGAGGATTGCCTGAGCCCAGCAGGTTGAGGCTGCAGTGGCCGTGAGCGTGCCACTGCACTCCAGCGTGGGCGACAGAGTGAGACTCCAACTCAAAAAATAAAATAAAATAAGACAGGGTCTCGTTCTGTCACCCAGGCTGGAGTGCACTGGTACGATCATAGCTCACTGCAGCCTCAAACTCCTGGGCTCAAGCAATCCTTGTGCTTCAGCCCCTGAAGTAGTTGTGACACAGGTGCATGCCCCCAGGTTCAGCTACTTTTTTTGTTGGTAGAGATGGAGTCTATGTTACCCAAACTGATCCTAAACTCCTGGCCTCAAGCAATTCTTCTACCTCTGCCTCCCAAAGTGCTGAGATTACAGGCAGCAGCCACCACATCCTGGCCTACTTGCTACTTGCTACTTGTTTCAACAGGAGACTTCCATTATAGTTATCATCAAGAAAATAAATAATGTGTGGACATTTAGTAAGAAAATTATTATTTTTTAATCTATGGGATGCATTTCTGATAAATTAAGTTAATTTTGTCCCATTAACTTAAAAAATTAGGAAAACAGGATGGCTGTGGTGGCTCACACCTGTAATCCCAGCATTTTGGGAGGCCGAGGTAGAAGGATTGCTTGAGTCCAGGAGTTCAAGACAAGACTGGACAACATAGCAAGACCTCGTCTCTACAAAGAAGTAAAAAAATTAGCAGGATGCAATGGCATCAGCCTGTAGCCCCAACTACTTGGGAAGCTGAGGAGGAAGGATCACGTGAGCCCAGGTGCGCTGTGGTGGTATGCTATGGTGCGCTGTGATGGTATCACTGAACCACTCTAGCCTGGATGACAGAGTGAGACTCTGACTCAAAAAAGAAGGAAGGAGGTTCCAGCTGCTTGGAAGGCTGAGGTGAAAGGATTGCCTGAGCCCAGCAGGTCAAGGCTTCCGTGGCCATAAGCGTGCCACTGCACTCCAGCCTGGCAACACAGCGAGACTCCAACTCAAAAAAAAAAAAAAAAAAAAAGAGGAAAGGAGGGAGGGAAAATAAATTAACTACCACTCAAACTCCTAAATCTTTCCTCTTATATCCATCCAATTATTTGTAATAGGTGAATATATTAACTTCCCCATGATACTAACATTCCAAATAATATGTAAAATATCGGTCATTTTAGACAAAAGTAGATGTATCTAAAAACATTGCCAAATTACCAAGACTTTTCTTTTCTTATTTTAATATTTTATTTTAATATAGGAAACATTTCTGCTTTTGTTATTCAAAATTACCCATATAATTGGAAGACACATGACCAACTATAAATGCTAGATATCTTTTAAAACTAAGATTTGTAATAAATCATAAAACCCTTGCAATTCAAGTGTTCGTTTTAATTATAAATACAAGAGAAAGACAAAATTAATTCTCATATTTCAAGAGGCTGATTATTCAGTACATGTATTATTTAAGTGGTTGGATTTCCAATTCTTCCCTCCAAGTCCAATTTTTGCATACTCTCACTTTAATCAATTGTACACAGAAGAAAAATAAGAAACTCAAATCTATTACTATGAAACTTGTAAACCAAAAGCAAAAACAACCAATCAAAGTTTAATCTGTTGGCCAGATACAGTGGCTTTCACACCTGTAATCCCAGGAGGCCCAGGTGGGAGGAGTCCTTGAGCCTAGGAGTTCAATACCAGAATGGGCAATATAGCAAGACTCTATCTCTACAACAAACAAATAAATAAACAAATAACTTTAAAAATTAGGAAAATAGGACAAGTGTGGTGGCCCTAGAACCCAAGTAAAGCCAAAATAAATGTAAAGAAAAAAGAAAAGAATGTCTTCCACACCAGAATAAAATAACCCCCAAAAGAGTTTTTATATCTCCACACCTGTTCTACTTCTTCAGTAAAGTTCTAGAATGGTCTTAACTAATTGCATGTATAAAAGAAAATCCAATATTTATTTTTAAATTTATACTATTTATGTCACGAAAAATATGTAGCTGAGAACTGATCTAATTCAACTCTTCTTTTTAATCATTGGATTTACCTCCTCCTTAACTTCTTCTTCCTCAGTTTCAGTGGATATAGATGGTACCTTGGGCTTGTGCCATGATATTTGTAGCCGACGGTCTTTGAATTTTGACCCTTGGTTTGCAGCCTAAAATATATTTTAGAATATATTTAGAACATATAAATTTGCACTCATATTTACTTTCTTCACATTCTGTGCTATTTTAAAAGTATAATGATTTGGGGAGGAAAATCTGTTAAGATGGTTCTACAATGTTCAATGAGGGCTAGAAAAATAAAGTCTTTTTTAATTGGAGTAACTACATGTTCCAGTTTGCCTAAAATAATCCATAGTGCATATCTATGTCAGGTAAACGTTAACATCTCACTCTACTTACAAAAGTTATGAAGAGGACAACAAGTATATTTTTAATACAGTTACTGGCCCCTAGCAATGATATCTACATATCTATACTCAAACCTTAAAAATATGTAAGCAGGCCGGGTTTGGTGGCTCAGTCTATAATCCCAGCACTTTGGGAGGTTGAGGCAAGTGGACTGCCTACACCTGCGGGTTTAAGACCACCCTGAGCAATTTGGCAAGTCCTCATCTCTGCAATAAAATAAAAAAGAAATAACTGGGAGTGGTAGCGCACATCTGTAGTTCCAGCTACTTGGAAGGCTGAGGCAGAAGGATTGCCAGAGTCCAGCATGCCACTGCACTCCAGCCTGGGCAAAGGAGTGAGACCCCAACTCAAAAAAAAAAAAAAAAAAAAATATATATATATATATATATAATGTTAAAAATCATTATATATAAATATAAATACATATAATATATGATATATGTAAGCAATTTTTTTAAAAAGGTGACTATCTCATGTCTATTTATTTCATCATATCTCTTACAGTACTGTGTTTAATATAGCTCTTCCTACTTCCTCTTCTGAAATGCTATACAATGGCAAGTACACCCCAGCTCGTCTATGCATTCCACATATGTAAATTAAATACCTATTATCTTAACTCAAAGTAAAACTGCTCCATTTCAAATGTGTTACTTGGTACTGATTTCTAAACATTTTTTTCTCCCTAGTCAAGTTCCAAAAAAGGAAAGTAAAAGCTTAGTTTTCAAGACAAAGCAACAGAGACAAAACAGAAATCCAAAGTTTCATACAAGTGAAAGCTTAGTCATCCCTACAGCTTTTCTTTCAAGGGCCCTGGATTACAGATATCCTCATCTGGGGTACAGTTCTGAAAAACATAATGGAAGGGGTTCTTTTTAATTTGGGGTTTCACTCTAGTTTGTCTAGCAAAATTGTGGATCAACCTCATGAACATATGTCAAATGTCTCCATAAAACACTATTTAGGCCAGACTCAAGCTACCATCCAGTGATCTCAGAGGGAAGTTCCCACCACTCCTTGTGGGGGCGGAATGCTTATAACCTAACACAAAAGTCTGACTCATGGGCCACACCAAACTAAGGAATCAAAATGATCCTATCCAAATACATATATTTATCATCTTTTAAAAATCAGGTAATGTGTATAATAGAAATCATTCGTCCTTACTCTGTTATTTTTTGAACTATGGATGGTTGAATCCATGGACGTGGAATCCACGGATGTGAAGGGCCAACGGTATACATGAAGGGCAGATTGCATATCCAAGAGCAATGCGTGTATATATGTAGTCAAAAATATCTTTACGACAGAAACACTACTTATAAAAGCCATAAAGTAAAATAACCCAAATACCCATGAATGGAGGATGAAAAAATAAACTGTGGTGTATTTACACAAATGAATAGTACACAATAAAAATGGAAAATTACTGTTGCACATAACAACACAAATGAATCTCACAAACATAATAAATAAAAGAAGTCGGGGCAACCCCTTTGGGCCTCCTCCCACTGTGGGAGCTTCTCTGTCCTCTCTATAAATCCTGCTTTCTTACTTTAAACAAGTAATTAATTAATTAGTTAAATAAATAAAAGAAGACACAAAAGAATACATACTGTGTGATTCGATTAATATAAAATTTTTAAAACAGGCAGAATAATACTACAATATTTAGGAACGTGCATTTAGGTGATAAAAACTACAGTCAATTCTCTTTATTGGTAGTAAAAATTGCCAGAGGCTGGGCATGGTGGTTCATGCATGTAACCTCAAAACTTGGGGGGCTGAGGCAGAAGGATCACTTGAGTCCAAGAGTTCAAGACCAGCCTAGACAACATAGTAATCCCTATTTCTACAAAAATTTAAAAAGTAGCCTGGCATGGTAGCGTGCATGCCTACTTGAGGGGCTGAGGTTGAACCCAGAAGTTTGAGGCTACAGTGAGTTATGATCATACCACTATACTCCAGCCTGGGTGACAGAGTGAGTGAGACCCTGTTTATAAACAAATAAGCAAATAAAAAGGTACACAAACATGGAATAAGCAAATACTAAACCACTGCTTCTAGGACATACATGGTGAAATTCTTACAAGTCTCTAGAAGATCACAACATTTTCTTCAATTGATCAATACATAACCTGGTTTTATGTGTTTCTGTTTAAAGACACCTTATTTATACATATTGTTGATTCTTTTAACATTGAACTCATGGCCAAAAGCACTATACCTTATACCTGAACCAAGTTTAATTAATGCATGTTTCTTTGTAAGGCAAATCACAGCCTTCTTGCACTTAGGAACACTAGAGACAGCACTTCAGAACAACACTGAGGAGCCATGTTAAACAGTTTAACCTCCAAAAAGAAGCACAAAAAAATGAGAAAGATGTGGCATTAAATAGGTCACACAGAGCCAATAGATACACAAAATAATGGTCAGCCTCACTAAGCATCAGAGAAATGCATATCAAAACTACAATGAGATACCACCTACCTCCAGTAAGGATAGTCAACATTAATTAAAAAACAACAACAACAAAAAGTCCAGATGCTGGTGTGGGTGCAGAGAAAAAAATGCTTCTACACTGTTGGTGGAGTGCAAGCTAGTTCAACCTCTATGGAAAGCAGTGTGGCAAATCCCAAAAGAACTAAAAATTGACCTTTTATACAATCCAGCAATCCCTCTCTTGGGAATATACCCGGAGGAACATAAATTGTCCTACAAAAAAGACACCTGCACACATGTTTATTGACACACTACTGACAATAGCAAAAACATGAAACCAACCTTGGTGCCATTGAAAGTGGACTGGATAAAGAAAATGTAGTATACACAATGGAGTATTACACAGGCATAAAGAAAAACAAAATCATGTACTTGGCAGCAAATTTGATGGAGTTGGAGACCATCATACTTAGTGATCTAGCACAGAAACAAAGAACTGAGTACCGCATGTTCTCACTTATAAGTGGGACCTGAGCATTAATCACATCAGCAGAAGGGAGGGATCAGCAGTTGCTAGGCACTGCCAGGAAAGGGGGAGCACATAACAACACAAAAGCTACTTGGTCCTATACCGGGGGAGGGCCGGTTGGAGGCCCAAAAGTCACCTGCAAGCAGTCTACTTGTGTAGTTAATCCTTACTTGTACCCCACATCTCTATAATAAAATAAAATTTTATAACAACAACAACAATAATAATAGATCGTACAAAGATTATTTGTTTACAGTATGAAAGCTGAAACAAGAAGGCAGAGCATCACTTTATTCGACCTCAACTAGGAATATGACATCAGGGAACTCACAACTCTGAATGTCTGAGAATGACTACAAAAGCACCACGAGTACTGATTTTGGAGTTATAAATAAACTTTAGTGAGTAGATGAATTGGCAAATATAAAATCTGCAAATAATAAGGATCGATTATATAAAGAAAGCAAGGTGATTACATAAAGTGAGGATAACTGTTACTTCTCTGGGGAAAAGAAAAGAGAGAGGTTGGAAGGGAGACAAGGAGGTTTCTGGGATGCTGGAAATGTTCTATTGCTCAGCCTAAGGAGAAGTTATATGGGTGTCTGTCTTCTGGCAAATCACTGAAATATATGCTTATGATTAGTATTGTTTGTTTTAATAAGCATTTTAAATTAATTATAATTATAACCTTTATAATTTTAAGGAAATACCAAGTAGCTAAGATTTTTATGTGAAAAAAGCAAGGTTTGAAATGCAGCCCTGTATTTATAACATGATCCTATTTTGGTATGTTTTTAAAATGAAAGGCTTTATATATGTATTCTTACATAGTATTTTTTTCTATAATATTTAAGAATAGTGACTATCTTTTAAGAATAGACAATGATTAATAAAAGATTAGAGATTTTTACTTTTATTTTAGCCATTTGCACATTTTTTTATTTTAAAAAGTACTTTAGGATTGGCTGAGTATGATGGCAGCACTTTGGGACAATCCCGGGAGTCCAGGGGTTTCTACAAATAAAAAGAAAAATAATTAGCTCGATGTGGTGGTGTACACTTGTAAACCCAGCTACTCGGACGGCTGAAGTGGAAGGATCCCTTGAGCCCAGGAGTCCAAGGCTGCAATGGGCTATGATCGCGCCACTGCACTTCAGCCTAGGCAACAGTGAGACCCTATCTCTTAAATAACTAAATAAATAAATATTTAGGGCTGACCTCTCAAAATATTACTTACCTACTAATACCTAATTCTTCTACACATACCTATATCCTCTCACACACATATCTAAATATATCTACATATGGCTTGAAATAATGCCCTATTGGGAAAAAAATTAGCTGTCCATCAATATGGGACTATTTAATGTAGTATGACAAATCTATCCAATGAAATACCATGCAGCCATTTAAAAGAATGAAGCAAAACCACATGCACTAGTACAGAACAATCTCTCTCATAACAATCTAATATAAATTAAGTGAAAAGAGCATATACCAAAGAGTGCTGTATCATGTGTTACCACGTATACATAATAGAGAACAAATAATATATTTAGAAAAAGCATATCTCTGAGAAGATATATAAGGAACTGGTAACAGTAATTGCCTACGGAGAGTGAAACTGAGCAACTGGAGATAGAAGGAAATCTTAATTTTTATTGTATACACTTTTACACCTTCCACATTTTGTGTATGTGTGTCAGCCAAGAAAGTAATATAATTCAAATTTTAAAATATACACCATAAATGGAAAATTATATGCAAGGTTAGGGTTCTTAGTAGCAGTTGCTCAAGAGAAATTCATCTAGGCCAGCCATTTTCTCAGATTAAAAACTGATACCAAATCTGTACCAGTCATCATTTATCAATCACCTGACTGGCAAGGATAAAAAACCAAAATTCAAGTGCTGCATGAGGGTGTGAGGTACTCTCAGCAATGCCATTAAAAATACAAATTAGAGCCGGGCTTGGTGGCTCAGCCTGTAATCCCGTGCCTTTGGGAGGCTGAGGTGAGTGAATTGCCTGAGCCCATGGTTTCGAGACCCGCCTGAGCAGGCGAGACCTCCTCTCTACAATAAATTTTTAAAAATTAGCAGGGCGTGGTAGCGCGCGCCTGCAGTTCCAGCTAGTTGGAAGGCTGAGGCGGAAGGATCGCCGGAGCCCAGTAGGTCGAGGCTGTGGTGGCCGGGAGCAGCCACTGCACTCCAGACTGGGCGACAGAGTGAGACTCCAACTCAAAAAAAAACAAAAAACAAAAAACAAATTAGTACAACATTCCTGAAGGGTTATTTGGCAAGCTGCACCAAAATTTTAAATATGCATGCCTCTGATTTAGTTGTTGTATTCCTTAGAACTTACCTAAAGAAGTGGTACTCAACTGGAAACAATAACACCACTCTAGGGGGTATTCTGGTGGTCACACTGACTGAAGAGCACTCACCGCCACTTATTAGGAGGAAGCCAAGAATGCTAATAAAGATCTTGTACTGTGCAGGGCTGTCCCACATAATAAAGAATTATCCCATTCAAAAATGTCAAATCAGCTGGGCACGGTGGCTCAAGCCTGCAATTCTAGCACTTTAGGGGGCCAAGGCGGGAGGATCACTTGAGCCCAGGAGTTTGAGATGATCCTGGGCAACATCACAAGACAAAAAATAAATAAATATAAAATAAATCTCTGTCAAAAAAAAAAACCAAAAAAATTAGCCAGGCATACTGGCATGCACCTGTAGTTCAGCTACTCAGGAGGTTGAGGTAGAAAGAGCATCTGAGCCAGGAAGCCGAGCTGCAGTGAGCTATGATCATGCCACTGTACTCCTTCCTGGGTGACAGACTGAGACCCTGACTCAAAAAGAAAAAAGCCAAATCTATATGTCTATAGCATTGCTCATAATAGTGAAAAATGAGAAACAACTTACCTAACTAACCCATCAATAGGGGGCTGGACATATAAATTAAGACACATTCTTACAACAGAAAGCCTTTTAATAAGACAAATGTCATAAACATGAAAGAGTATCCATGACACACTATAGATAAAAAAACAAGACTTCAAAATAGCGCAGGCAGTATATCACAGTTACAGAGGTTGGAAAGATGTCGATAAAAATGTAATCGGTAGAATTTCAGATTTGTTGTGCCATCTCAACTTGTGTTGTTTGAAATGTTCTAAAAGCAGAACATTTTTTTGAAATGTTCTAATTTTTTTTTTAAATTAAGGCAGCTTAGAGTTTCACTGTCTTTGTAAAGGCCACAAAATTATTAATGCCATATTTCACTACTAGAACTAGCTACAATTATATTTTTATCTGAAGAATCCTCTACATAGTAAAGTATGCTGAAAATCAGTGACAGATGATGATAGTAAATGTCAGTAGTTCACAAAACCTCTACATTATGTCTTTAGCAAGATCTAATGAAAAGCAATTAATGAAGTACTGGAAAGGTTTCCCCAAATATTAAATACAGAGAAAAGATAACTTCTGTTCTGGAATGCAAAAGGAACTCTTGCCTAACTATAAGGTATCAATCATTTCCATGTTCCAGATACTTGGAAGATGGGAAAAAACATCTAGAAAGGCTGTGGAGAAAAGTTGATTGTGTATGAGAAGTCTTCAGAAATACAGTAGAAAGTCTCAGGTGCCTTATATAAAGTTCCAGGAATGGCAGGGGTGGGAAATCAGAGGTTCTTGCCAGTAAGAACATTATAATTATAAAGAATTTTGGGGGTACAAGGTCTAAACAGTACAGGAGAGATTCTTAACCTATTACCTTCTTAAGGCTCACGGGGTTTCAGGCTAAAGATGGGGAACCGACCATCTGTTGAACACAGTTTCATACCCCCCTCAACTAAAATAATAGTAGATTTATTTTTTAAAGCTATAAACTCACACAAAAAGAAAATATGAGAGAAAATACAACAAAGCCAAAAACCAGGAGGTGGGAAGCTGAAAGACTAGTGAGAAGTCAATATATAATGCTTAAAATTTAAAAACCTAAACAGTAGAAATAGGAGAATCAGCTAAAGAGTTAAAAGTGGATGTCCCTAAAGAAGGGAAAACAGGAAATGAAGCAGGAGACTAACAACCTGTGGCTGTTAGGCTGATGTGGCTCTTTAAATGACAGGCATGTAGACTGGGCTTGGTGGCTCAGTCTGTAAACCCAGCACTTTGGGAGGCTGAGGTGAGTGGATTGCCTGAGCCGCAGATTCGAGACCCGCCTGGGCAACTTGGCGAGACCTCATCTCTACAATAAATCAAAAAATTAGCCGGGGGTGGTAGCGCATGCCTGTAGTTGCAGCTACTTGGAAGGCTGAGGCAGAAGGATCGCCGGAGCCCAGCAGGTTGAGGCTGCGGTGGCCAAGAGTGGCCCACTGCACTCCAGTCTGGTCGACAGAGTGAGACTTCAACTCAAAAAAAAAAAAAAAAAAGATGCGCATGTATACAAACTAAAAAGTTTATAAAAGTTTCTAAGGTATTGAGATTATTGTTTTATTCTTTCTCTATCTGCATATTTCTAAATTTTCTTCAATGAACATCATGGAAGATACTGTTAGTTGTCTAACCAACAACTATTTAACCTTTTTCCTTTTGAACAGATCTTGATTTTCATCACCAGCCGATCACCACATGTGAGCTTCAGCTCAGCGGGTGAACCTGATTTGTTTAATTCAATCATGGTAACTCTTTCCTCAACAAAGATTAGTTCAGAAGTGGGTAAATGACAATTCTGGCTAAGACACCTGAGGGCAAATCACGGGGTAGAAGTGGTGGTAGCAGGGGAAGTGAGGATATTTATGGGAAAGGTAAGAAACATCCTTCCTTTTCTGCCTTTGGACATTCTTGTTAGAGGCTATGATGTTTGTTGATGTAATAGCAATCCTGAGGGAAAAAAAGCCTAAGAACAAAAAGGCAACATAGTAGGACAGCAAAGGAGAAATACAGGAAGAACCTGAGTGGCTGAGTTTCTAAATTAATCTTAAAACCTCCCTTCTTGATAACAAAATAAACATCCATATTTTTCAAGTTATTTATCTGTTACTTGAAGCCAAATGTATCCTGAGAAGCATATATTACCTCCATAACCAGGAAGGGAAAAAAATTCAAGCTCCACTCTATCTCAGTGATTACAACAGCTAAACCACATTACCATGATTCAGAAATGTTATAGTTAATTGATGCATGCTACTAGAAAAATGTCAAAGTACAATCCTTATAGTCCAAACAGTTAGGAAAAATAACTTTTCCTGATGTACCTAGCCGAACTTCCCTTTAACAGGGATGAAGGTTTGTACCTTAGTTCTTGTCCTGTCTGTGCCCTTAAGCAATGCTCTATGACTTAAAATTTTCAGCTTCTGAACTAAACTTTAATGTTAAAACACTTCACAAGAATTCTTCATAAAAATCTTTAGGATCCTCAGATCTCTGTGAAATGAAAGATATATAAGATTCTTTTACTAAGAAGTCCTTTGTGGACTTGCTAATTTTGCTCTTTAAAATATTTAAAATTCTATCTGTATATTTCATATTTGTAACTTAAATATTTCTAAGCTTAAATATTTAACATATTAAGTAATACAATAACATACACGAGGGCTAGACGTAGCCCTCAGACTAACTGTAGCCTAGCACCCTGCTTTTGATGATCTGTGAGTTAAGACTGGTTTATACATTTTGAAAAGGTTAAGAAAAAAAAAAAGGTCAGGTGTTGTGGCTCACACTTGTAATCCCAGTGCTTTGGAAGGCAAAGGCAGGGGGATCATTTGAGGCCAGGAATTCAAGCCAGCCTAGGCAATGTAGCAAAACCCTATTTTAAATAAATAAATAATAGGCAGGGCATGGTAGCACATGCTGGTAATGCCAACACTTTGGAAGGTCAATGTGAGAGAATGCTTGAGCCAGATGTTTAGGACCAGACTGGGCAACATAGGTAGACTTTGTTTCCACAAAAAATGTAGCTGGGCATGGTGACTATAAATCCAGCTACATGGGAGCCTAAGGTGGAAAGATCACCTGAGCCCAAGAGGTCGAGGCTGTGGTGAGCTGTGATTGCGCCAGGTTACTCCAGCCTGGACAACAGAGTAAAAGGAAAAAGAAGTAGAAGATGAAAAGATGAGGAGAGGAAGGAGATGGTGAAGGGAGAAGAAAACGCGATGGAGATCATGTACACAAAAATCTAAAATATTTGCTATCTGGTCCTTTGTAGAAAAAGTCTGCAGCTCTGATACATACTATTAAAATATTTACATATTATTGTATATGTTTTTATGTTGTTATACATAACCTGCACTGTATATTAAATATTCTATATGTTTTAAATTTGTATATATAAACAGTACACATAAATTAAAGTATAAAGTACCTTGAAACCTAAAACCTCACAATCAGCACATATCCTAAAATTTGGTTTTAAAACACACAATATAAAAATGTTGATGCTTCATTCCAAAAGTAAATGTGAGGTTTAAAAGTCTTTATTTATTTATTTATTGAGTCGAAGTCTCACTCTGTCACTCCAGGCTGGAGTGCACTGGCATGGTTCATAGTCACTACAGCCTAGACTTGTTGGGCTCAGGTGATCCTTCCACCTCAGCCTTCCAAGAAGCTGGCACTACAGGCATGCACCACCACACCCAGCTAATTTTTTTTTTTGTAGAAACAAGGTCTCACCAAGTTGCCCAGGCTGGTCTTGAAGCCTTGGGCTCAAGGAATCCTCTCGCCTCAGCCTCCCAAAATGTGGAATTACAGGCGTAAGCCACTGCGCCCAGCAAAAGAATGGTTTTCAAAGTAATATGTATTCATTAGAAAACATGGAAATAGGCCGGGCTCGGTGGCTCAGCCTGTAATCCCAGCACTTTGGGAGGCCGAGGCAAGTGGACTGACTGAGCCCGAGGGTTCGAGACCCACATGGGCAACTTGGCGAGCCCTCGTCTCTACAATAAATCAAAAAATTAGCCGGGCATGGTAGCGCGCACCTGTAGTTCCGGCTACTTGGAAGGCTAAGGCGGAAGGATTGCTGGAGCCTAGCAGGTCGAGGTTGCAGTGGCTAGGAGTATGACACTACACTCCAGTCTGGATGACAGAGTGAGACTCCAACTCAAAAAAAAAAAGAAAAAAGAAAAGAAAGAAAGAAAATATGGAAAACAGAAGTGCCTAGAAGAAAAAAAAAAGAAAAACTTGAATTCCGCCTCCCAGAACTAACAAGTTAATGCACTTTCCCAAGTGTATGTAAAATCTTGTATCTTACCTTTTTTTTAACCTAATAATCAATCCTGAAGATTTCCTCATATCATTAAATATTCCTGAAAAACATGTTTTAAGGGCAGCACAATCTTGTTGAACATTGATATGGCTCCATTTTCAATATTTAGAGTGCTACAAGCACACTTACAGTTGCCCTTTGCATACAATCATACTTCCCTCAGGATATTAATAAATCCTTAGAAGCAGATGACTGAATACAAGAACAATCTTTGAAGAACTCCAGAATTAGATCCTCGCATTTCTGAATCACTTCACTAAAATCCATCCATCATCTTTTCATGCAGATATGGCTCACCTATAATCCTTTCATAATCATTCAGGATTTTGAATACTGAAAATACAGATTTTACCTTGGCCTTTGTGAGATATAACAGACCTTGAAGAACTTCCTTTTTTTTTTTTGGAGTTGGAGTCTTACTCTTGCCACCCAGGCTGGAGTGCAGTGGCCGCTCCCGGCCACCGCAGCCTCGACCTGCTGGGCTTAGGCAATCCTTCCACCTCAGCCTTCCAAATAGCTGGAGCTACAGATGCGTCCCACCATGCCCGGCTAGTTTTTGTGATTTACTGTAGAGACGAGGTCTCACCAAGTTACCCAGGCGGGTCTCAAACCCCCAGGCTCAGGCCTCCCAAAGTGCTGGGACAGGCTGAGCCACTGCTCCCAGCCAAGATCTTTCTTTTAAGTTTGCTAACTCTATTCACAATAATGTCTAAGCATATGTATTTCTGTATTTCTTTCAGAGAAAGCATAGTATATTGCCCAAGTAGCTATTACGAGAAAAAGTGTGCCCCTAGTACTCAAGACCATCTGATAGCACCTTACAAAAAAAAAAAAAAAGCCATCAAAACCAAAGGGAGTGTTCTTGAAGTTACCTCATCCACCTTAGCTCTCTTTGCTCCTTCCCCAAATGCCCGGTAACACCCATATCTGCCACACTGCAGACTTATCAAATATATGTGTGTGAAAACTGGTTATTATTGGATGCTACCTTTGAGAAGGCCAGAGATTCATTTGAGCCATGACTTCTAGGTTAAAGCTTAACCATCTACATATAGTCTCCAGTGACCACAGGACAGAAAATTCAGCCTTCTTCCTAGCAAGATACATACTTTTTGTAACTGGTAATATCTGCAATTAGCCAACGCTGTAAAAATTCTCCTTCATATAATCCAGTATCACTTCAGCAGAGCTGGAAGTGGGTCTAAATGCCCAATCTATTTAGCAAGAAGACTTAAATTTTATATATTCAACATTAAAAGATAATAATCAACATCTGAGCAGACTTCACAAGGACACCCTACACTTGTGTAGTGCCCTTCCTTATATTATCTTCTTTACTCCTCAAAGAAGTCACTTACAAGTTATTTGCCCACTTTACAAGGAAGAAAAATCACAGCAGTGAAAGAACTAGATGAAGAGTGAACTGGCCACAACCCAAATGATACTCAAATCTGGACAATTTTGATAACAGCCTATCTTCTCCAAGAGTCAGGATGAAATAGGATTAATGGGCATCAAACTAATGAAAATGCATGAAATAAAGCCTTGATTTTTATGATTTCCCTCAACATATTTAACACTTAATAGGCTTGAAAATGTTTCCTCTTAAAAAAGTTGTTTGCAGCCAGGTGCAGTGGGTCACACCTGTAATCTCAGCACTTTAGGAGGCAAGGGCAGGAGGCTCACTTGAGGGAAGGAGTTCCAGACCAGTCTGGGCAATATAGCAAGATCCCAGCTCTACAAAAATTTTAAAAGTTAGCCCAGCATGGTAGCATGCCTGTGGTCCTAGCTACTAGGGAGGCTGAGATGAGAGAGTCATTTGAGCTCAGAAGGACAAGGCTGCAGCAAGTTAGATTCCTGCCACTGCACTCCAGCCTAAGCAACAGAGCAAGATCCTGTCTCAAAAAAATAAAAAAGTTCCAGGAACAAGAAACCCAATTCTCTTTGTTCTTTCTGCCACTTATTAACTTTATGATCACGGTTGACACTTTAAGTTTTGGCTTTCATATCTGTACACACAGAATTCACATGTATACAGTTTCATATGTATTTCACAGTTATAAACCAGTTAAGATTAAGTGAGAGCCAGATGCGGTGGGAGGCTGAGATGAGAAGACTGCCTGAGCCCAGGGTTCAAGAGCAGCCTGGGCAACCTGGTGGGACCTTGTCTATAAAATAAATTTTAAAAAACAGCCAGGTGTAGTGGTGCATGCCTGTAGTTCCAGCTACTTGGAAGGCTGAGGTGGAGGGTTCACCTGAACCCAGGAGGTCGTAAGAGTGCCACTGCACTCCAGCCCAGGCGACAGTGAGACTCCAGAGTAAATGTGATTATGTATGAAAACGCTATATTACAAATAATGTTCAAAAATGTTTACTGAATGAAAGAATGGTTGGAAAGACAGTATGCACTATAGATGTCCAAAATAACAGACATTTGCCTACAGCAAACCTCTATCTGCATGTTTGCCTAAAAGCCAGTACTTACAGTAGACCCTAACCAAACACACACATCACCGTAATAAATTCTTTCTGTGAACTTTTGCCTCCATCCCATATTATTTCACTATTAACTATGAATACCTGGTAAACCATGTAATAACCCTAAAACAAAAATCAAATATAACTTTGGAACACCTGTCACCACAGACTGCACATACTGGAGTATGATGGGATTACAAAGCAAAAACTGCTTCTTGACTTTTAAATGTATTAATAGGTATTTGCTGATACTTGTGTTTTTACAACGAGTTTTAAATTTTCTAATCTATAAAACATTTAACATTTATGCATGCTGCAGCAAGGAAAATGTTGAAAACAATGTTCTTAGAGTTAGTATTTGCTACTTTTAAAACTCACTGAGAAATGTTGAAGTAAGTCTTCCTTTTCTTCCTCTGTGAATCCCCCAACTGTGAGCGCTTTGGGACGGTGGTCCACCACCATGTGATTTAGTGCACCCCTTCCTCTTCCTCCACGTCCTCGGCCTCTTCCTCGACCCTGAGAGGACATGGTCTTTCCTCGACCCACAGGTAAAATACCTAATCGTGCAGCCTGAATAACAACAAAAAGGAGACGTAATATACATGATTAGACTAAATCTTGAAAAACAGAGGAAGAAAAAGCTTTGAGATGTTAAGCGTGGTAGGTCAGTAACTCCTTTTAAATCTCACCTCAACCTGCAACTGACTGAGTTTCTTCCGTAATTCTGTTGTATCTTCTCCTGAGGATAGCCTCTTGTGGAGGTCCAGTTCAGTATCTAATAACTCTTTCTGGGCCTTTGGAAAAATTGAAAATAAAAAGGTGTTTTTTAAAATAATTTACAAGATCTCATCCAGAACATTATAGTTACACAATGACACACATCTCTTTTGGGAAAATGAGAGTAAGAGAATGCAATAAACATGGATAATTTAAATAAAGCAAGTAACTTTATAGCTATAATAGTGCAAATATGTAGAGCATATCAGTGGAAAATAATAAGCAGTATTACTGCGTAAGATGGCCTAAAAATCAATTCTGAGAATAGACACCTGAGATGAGGAAGCTGAGAATAATTTTCACATAATAAAGCATCATAAATGAAATATAACAGAGTAAAATAAGTTATATGGTAAAAATTCATAAACAGTACAAAGGTAACAGTTACATAATTATTATCAGATTGGAACCCATAACTGTTACCACTCTTTTTTGTAAGAAACAAACTATCAGTCTTTAGGTGGCAAGACCGTGAGAATTTTTTTTCTTTTTAATTTTTAAAATCTGTTTATGTCCTTTCTACAAATGGGGAAATGTCAGTAAACGAAACATTCTTATTATGTTTTTTAAAAACTACTCTTAATGAAACATTTTACATTCCTATATTGATAAAGAATAATTTCAAATGTGATATAATATTGTACATAACTATTTACATTCAATATATCTGACAAATTTATTCCCAGTCTCAAATGCACAAAGGACTGGAATTATCTAAAATCTCACTACAGAGCTATGGTATAATGGAACCACTGTCTACTGCAAGTACTTTAGGGTAAGAGAAAAGATGGACATTAGTAAAATTAGACTTAAAGGGCCCTAGATCTTCTAATTAGTCTACATTTTTACCCATATTAAAGCCAGTGGCATCTTTTGGCTATAAAAGGAATGGTCTTATTACAACAGTATTACCGCATTAGGACAAAAAAAATCCTGAGGAAATATCTCTTTCCTCAGTCATCACACTAGCAGTTTCACCTTCAGCACAAAGAACCAAAAAGTTCAATTAAAAAACACATTTTATTCAAACAAGGCATTATCACCTCTTTTCAAAGGGAGCGCATAGCACTTACTGAAACACTAAAATATATGATACTGTAATTGTTTGCCTGTTTCCCTGTTAAGCTAAAGTTCCCTAAGGGTTCCGCTGTACTTTCAAAGTGTCAAGCATATGGCAGAGGTTTAATAACCCTATATTAAATGAAAAAATGCAAACAGATACCTCTGTTTTTGTCTTCACTTTAGATGGTGTGGAGACTGCAGAAGAAGTTTTTAATTCATCTTTTAACTGAGAGATCTTTTCTCCAAGCTCTTTCAAAGTCTTCATTATATTTGCTCTTTCCTCTGGTTTCATGTTTTTGTTTTTTTCTAACTTGGATATCAGCATCTAAAAAATAAACAGAAAAAAGTAAAACTATGCTTAATAAACTTTAATATAAATAAACCTTTAAAACTTAACTATTATGTATATCTTTGTAAAATTAATTACATACATCAATTCTAGCTTCTAAATACGTTTTTCTCTTACCTTTTGGCATTCTATTTGTTTTTCTAACATTTCTTGCCTCTTTTTTCTCATATCTTGCTGTAGTTTCAATGCCTCCTGAATGAATAGGTAAAAAAGAAATAATGAATAACAAGATTTGTCAATGATACATAATGCTCCTTTTTTCCAAGTCATCCCTAAGACAGATTTTCCTCTAATAAAAAAATAACTGAAACCAGAGATGAAACCTTTGAATATATTTTCCCTAACACTTCCAATATAATAAAGTTTTCATTTATAACTGAATGTTAAATATTGGACACTACTTAGCTATATCTATGAGGTTTATTGACTTGAATGTCTTTATAAAGAAAAGTAACAACTGCTTTCACTTGCCAATGTAATAAACCAAATACTTATTTTTGAAGCTTACGGTTAAAAAATGTGAGATGGGGCTATAGGTTAGCAATGACAGCAAAGTCTCTGGATTTGCCAAGAAAATTTTACCTTCCATCCTCCTGTCAATTAAATCTCTAATTATAGTGAGATAGTACATATAAATATCTATTTTATTTGAAAAACTCTATGGAACTTAAATCTAGAATGACAATGAAACAAAACTGAGTCACATGAATAATACCTATATAATGTTATACCTTATGTGAATCATTTTCTAACTTACAAAACCAAAAAGGAATTTAAAAAGAAAATAAACACTAAACTAAAATGTCTACTTCTTTCCCTTAGAGAGGGAAAAAAAACACATAGTAAAAAAAATAGGGGAATATTAGTAAGAGGAGTTATTTAAAAACAGAAAAAGAAAAAAAAATTATTCTTTGTGTTTGCTGTGGCCACTAAATGGTAACCGTGAAACTGTTTCTGTATGTTCATCTTTTTTTTTTTTTATCAAGTTTACACTGAACAGAGAAAAAGCTAAATAAAGTAAGCATTATGATGTAATCCCATAACACTAGCTGATTTAAAGGCATTAATGTAATCACTTAGCAAGAAGAATCAAAACTGTCACACCTGTTTGTTTTTTTTGTTTCATTCTGCTACCCAGACTGGAGTGCAGTGAATCATAGCTCATTAAAGCCTGCAACCTCTGGGCTCCAGGGATCCTTCCACCTCAGCCTCCCAAGTAGCTGGAACTACAGGTACGCACTACCATGCCAGACTAATTATTCATTTTTTTTGTAGATGAGGTCTTGCTATGTTGCCTACACTGAGATTACCTGTTTTTTTTTAAGAACTTCTTGGACATCATGAGATTTAGACCCTGAACAAAGTTTTGAGGGTGTCTTTAAGTTTGAGGAGCTGTAAATCATTTTTGGATGGCCCGGAGTTGAAAATACCTAAAAAATAAAGGGGAAAAAAAGTACACACAAATATAATTAAATTAAATATTAGAAATGTTTAGAATACTTTTTTAGGAAGACTGCATATATTTCTACTCTTTAGGGAATTAAATTTTCTTTTCACATTTAAAAGCTCCATGATAATAGCTAATTCTTTTAACAGAACCTGAGATCTGAGAAAGCTAGTTTTTTATGCATAAATTCAACTGTCATTCAAAAGATAAAAACAAAACTATTTGTCAGCAATAACAGTTTGTTTTTTAGGGCAATCCATTATTTTTCTTGACATCTAGGAGTTGGCCCATCACTCACAGGTAGGTCTAGTGCCATTCTGTTAAACACAATTTCACAAAATACCAACAGCTGACAAAGCTGCTCTTGTGATCATGACTAATCAAGACAAAATCAAGCACTCCATAATCAATGACTGAATACAGACAAAAACATGAATACTATCCAAACCATAAAAATGACTGAACATCTCTTTACCCTGAGAATGACTGATGCTTATCTACCAATTACTATGTTAGCCTTGTTCTAGTATTCCCTTTTCCTAGGTAAGGCTTATTAAGATATCCTATCATAGAATTTATACCTGCTTCCTTAAATCCTCCTAAATCATCTAATACAACAGCCCAAATCCTAAAATAAGTCCTTTTAAAACACAGTTTCATTGTGTATACTCCCTCAATGAATAATAAATTCAACTTGTTTGACTACAGGTGTGTCCCTGGCATCTGGCTGAAGGGCATTGTTTTAAGTTATTTTCCATAAGTCAAGTGCCAAATAAAAACCCATGTTTCCAACCACTGGGAACCATTCTAAGAATTAATCAACTTTACAGTCTTAATATTATACTTAACCAATTACTGTGAGTTTACCATCAAATATAAGACAGGCAGTAGTTGGCTCACAGACCTGACTCTGTGAGCAACCAGAGATGGCCATCTTCACAGTGCTGGTTTTGGTATTTAGGTCCCTTCCCTTTTCCAAACAAAAGACTCTCCAATTAACCTTCCTTCTTTAAAGTGCACAGAGATATATAGTAAATCTATCTGGTTCAAGTCTTCCCTATCATACTCTGCTTTTTTAAAAACTTTTAAATTACCTTCGAATGCATAAGAGACACAAAAGTATTAAGAAATTCACAAAAATTTATTCACATAAATAACAGATTCAAATCACTACAATACTTAATTATCCTCAAAATTAAACCTCTTTAACTACATAGGAAAGTATCCCAAATATCCTAAGAACCCTACATAGCTGGTGTTCATGTTATTATTTATTTTATTAATATTAAAATGGCAACACCTACAATTTACTGAGCACTACTTATGTGCTAAGCACAGAGAGTTTTAATCCCCATAGCAACAGCTAAGAAGAGGCAGATCAAGTCAGTTAGGGCTATCTGACTTCAAAATCTTTAATCATGTTTTTCTGTTTTATAATAAACTTGTTTTGAAACAAAAGTACAGAGAATTGATATACCCATCACCAAACAGCGACAATCATCAAAGCATAAAATAATCTTCTTTCATTTATAGCCACAACTAATACCTTCTTATCCCAAATACTGTATCATTTCATCTGTGACATTTCACATATTAGACATATCTCTAGAATACAAGGTCTTTCATTTTTCAATATTACCACAATACCATCATTACATACTTCAGTAATACCTTCTTCAATATCACAAACTATACACAGCTCCAGTTTTTAATTTTCTGGAAAATGTTTCCCATTTGAATTGAGATCTACTAAGGTTCAAGTAGTGCAACCGGTTAGGTCTCTTTAAAGTCTCTTTTAATTCATAGTTTCCCTTTCAATCTCTTTTCTTTACAAATCATTTGTTGAAGAAACCAGGTCATTCATCCAGTAGTATTCCCCACAGGATTCTGTGATACCCTTGAGCATGTTCCTCTGTCTCCCAAATTTCCTTTAAATTAGTGGGTAGACCGAGAGCCTTCATGAGATTTGTTTTTCTCTTTGACAGGACTCTAGCAGTCTTTGACAACTTCCTCACTTTCTGGTTTAACAAAATATTCTAGACTTATGTGCAACACTGCCAGTCCCAGATCTGGATATAGCCATTTCTTCAAAGATCCCTGGTTCCTGTGAGTGCTAGGGGTGCTCACTGCCACTGGATTTTAGTTTCTAGGTCATTTCAGTAAACAGAATTAGGAAATGTTTTCAGGTTATTTCCTTCCTTCCTTCCTTCTCCTTTCCTTCCTTTCCTTTCCTTTCTACCCTCCCTCTGTCCCTCCGACAAAATATAACCTAAGTTTGTCCTGATAATTTCAATTCAAATGCAGGACTATGGTGTTTTTATTTAATCTCATCTATCTTCCGTCTCTCTTTTCAAGCTCCCTGAAAATCTGTGTTGTCAACATTAACATAATTTCTTATTTGATTTTTCCTACAATCTTCACAAATCAGTTTCAGAATACCAACACTGCCAACAATATGTTCAGAAAGAGCTTTTTAAAACCGTTTTTTGTCCTCAGGGTATGTCCCAATTAGGAATATATAGTCAAGTCACTATTTTAAATAACTCTCCATGCAGATGCTAGCTAGTTTTATTTTTATTTTCAATTCTCAGGGTTTACTTTTATTTCATTTAATTTTATAGTTATATTCAGCATTGATTCACATTGTTCCAAATCAAATCTACAAAACAAGATATGGACATAAATCATGCAGCTTCCAGCAGCTAGCTATAACCATTGGATTTAAAACTTCAATTATCTTTTTGTTTTGCTATTATAAGCAAACACTGTCCTTACTTTTTCATTTTTCTATTTTTTATTTTTTTGAGTTGGAGTCTGTCTGTCGCCCAGACTAGAGTGCAGTGGCCACTGCAGCTTCTACCTGCAGGACTCAGGTGATCCTTCCACCTCAGCCTTCCAAATAGCAAGAACTACAGGCTCATGCCACTATGCCTGGCTAGTTTTTTTATTTATTGTAGAGATGAGGTCTTGCCAAGTTGCTCAGGCTGGTCTCAAACTCCTGGGCTCAGGAAATCCTTCTCTTCTCTGCCTCCCAAAGTGCTGGGATTATAGGTGTGAGCCACAACACCTAACTTATCCCTACTTTTTAATACCAACAGTGGCCAACTATATACTTTTTCTTCCATTTTCCTTTTTTTTAAACTTAATATATCCTGATAATCAGTCCATGGTATATATAAAAATACTCTTTATTCCTTTGTAAAGTTGTATATACTTTACAGTGTGGATATACATTTTAAGTAACCAGTACCCCACAGATGGGCATTTGGGTTGTTTCTAGTCTTTTGTTATTATAAAGAGTCTACAATTACTAGCCGTGCACATATGCCTATCCATAATTTGGCAAGCATACCTTTGACATAGATTCTTAAAAGAAAGATTACTAGAGTGCATAATTTTGCCATGTACTGCCAAATTTTCTTTCATAGAGGTTTTATTATATAGTGTTTCCATCAGCATCAAAATATCAGATCCATTTGTGATTTATCCTGGTTTATGATGTAATTTTAAAATGGGTCTAATTTTATCTTTTCCATATGGCTATCCAGTTACCCCAATAATATTTATCAAAATGTCTATAACTTCTCCACCATTCTGGGATACTTTGCTATTATATAATAAACTCATATTTGCAACTAAGTCTAGTTCTAGATTTTCTAGTCCTTCCACTGATCTGTGTAATCATGTGCAATATCAAACTGCTTCTTTCTTTTTTTTTTTTTTGAGTTGGGGTCTCACTCTCTCGCCCAGGCTGGAGTGCAGTGGCACACTCACGGCCACCACAGCCTCGACCTACTGGGCTCAGGTGATCTTTTCGCCTCAGCCTTCCAAGTAGGTGAACTGCAGGCATGTGCTACCACGACTGGCTAATTTTTTTATTTCTTGTAGAGATGAGGTCTCACCAAGTTGCCCAGGCTGGTCTCGAACCCATGGATTCAGGCAATCCTCACCTCAGCCTCCCAAAGTGCTGGGATTATAGGTATGAGCCACCACGCCCGACCCTAAACTGTTTCTATCATAGACTACATAGCATTTTGGGGGCTAACCCCTGTTGCTGTTCTTTTTCAGGTTTTATGTTTTTGTTTTTTTTTAGTTCTCTTTATAATAATCACCATGCTCAAGAGTCATTATATATTGCTAAAAGCAAAAGAAACTATCTAAAACATATTTCAAAGTTTGACTTTTTATTTTCACAGAATATCCTTTACAATGTCCTTTAATATATTAAAAATGAAAATAAATAAAGAAATGGACTAATCAAGACATTTATCCATTAATAGCTAAAATTCTATTTATCTTTGAATAGAAAAATATCATCAGCAAATTTCTGACTGAATTATGGAAATTACAAAAGTATACCTGCCACACTTAGGTCAGCTGTCACACTTGTCTTGACTGAGGAAGTAAGACATTACAAATCTAGATGACATTAAATTTGTTAGTTTCTTTAATTCATTGAATGACTAACTATATTCGAGGTTCACAGAAATGCATACCTGGCAATCCTCTCCAGCACCACCAGACTGATTCAGTAAGTGTGATGTATCACTCTGGTTACCACTTGCATGTCCAAGACGGTGTTTAACAGGAACTTTGTTAAGAACATATGCACCTGGTGTCTGTGGTTTGCTTATCATCTGCACAAACAAAATAAACACTTGTGTGGTAAAAGTTTAAAAACATGCCTAAGAATGATACAAATGTAGGGCAGTGATTGCCCTGGGGAAGAAATAAAGAAATGGTATTGGAAGGAAGCTTAAAGTATCCGTAAGGTTTTATTTCTGTAAGTGAGGTGGTAAATATTGATATATTATCCACACTTTTTTGGAAGTCTAAACGTATGCACATACACACATAAAAATTGTTAATTGGTTGGGCTCGGTGACTCAGCCTGTAATCCTAGCACTTTGGGAGACCGAGGTGAGTGGATTGCCAGAGCCTAAGAGTTCGAGACCAGTCCAGGCAACTTGGCGAGACCTCATCTCCACAATAAGTAAAAAATTAGCCGGTCGTGGTAGTGCATGCCTGTAGTTCTAGCAACTTGGAAGTCTGAGGCGGAGGGAACCCCCGAGCCCAGCAAGTCAATGCTGGGGTGGCCATGACTGTGCCACGGCACTCCAGCTTGGGCGACAGAATGAGACTCCAAATAAAAAAAAAAAACTGCTAATTATTTTTTTAATGTTCCCACCAATATGTAATGCTCTGGAAGACTTAGGGGGTCTTAACAGAGTGGCCTAATATGAATAACAGTGTGAAATAATCACCTCAAAAATATAATGTGATCTCGGGCTGCTTTAACAGAACATGGTCTGATGATCACAGAGGTGATGGTATCACTCTTTTCTACAGTATTCATCCAACATCTAGGGAAAGCATTTACCTTGGGCCCTAACATGAAGTGGATACAGACAGAAGAGAATCAAGGTTTAGATGCAAATGAGAAGGATTATAAATGGGGTGAGACTACATACTGTAAGGAGGTCGACACTGGGGTGGCCGTGAGTGTGGCACTGCACTCCAGCCTGGGCAACAGAGTGAGACTCCAACTCAAAAAAAAACAAAACAATTTTTTCTACATGGGAAAAAATGAGTGGATACAAGAAAGACTGGTTCTAACACAAAACAAAGAAGTAGCTCTAAGTTCAGAGTTGTTCAGTGGTGGGCGGTTATTGTACTTTAGTGTGCATAAGAATCATTTAAGAATGCTTCCTAAACATGCACATTCATAGGCCCTACATCTAGAGATTGATTCTGTGGGTTTAGGAAGATAAAGCCCAGGAAGTTGCATCTTTGTCAGTACTTCTAATAGATTTAGCACTTTTCAAACTTTAGGGTATGTAAGAATCACCTGGAGAACTTGTTGAAGTACAAATTCCTGGGCCCCAGTCATAGGGATTCTGATTCAGCAGGACTGGTTATGGCTCAAGAATTTGCATTTCTTTCCCCCCCCAATAATCTGCATTTCTAATAAGCTTGCAGGAGGTCAGATGCTGCTGGTTTGCAGATCAACTTATGAGTAGCACTGAAGTAGAAGACCCAAGAACTGTGAATTAAGAAATACTGAGGGTGAGACTAGAGAACCCTTAAATTCCCAGTGAGCCAAATTACCTTCTGGATACCTCCATGCACTGTAGAAGGAGGAGACTGGGCAACCAGCACCTGCTGCTGATGAAGATGCTGTGGCAAGTGATGGTGCTGTTGTGAGAGGTGACTAAGAGTTTGCTGTTGCTGCAGTAGCAACTGTGCTGAGGACTGTAGTGCTGGTTGCTCATTATTTTCCCTATGCCACAGGACTCGAATGAATCGGTTGTTCAGAACTGCTTCTGTGCTAGAAATGGCTTTCCTGGCTTCCTCATTGGTAAAATACTGAATGAGGGCAGCTTCTGGATCACCCTTAAAAGCAACCTTTAAGACAATAATAGAAACAACATAAATTCTCCAAAACAGAAAACAGTTAAATAAATTATGGCTCATGGCTACATAATAAATTGCGTCCCACCCAGATTTGTATGTTGAAGCCCTAAACTCCAACATATCTGTATCTGGAGACTTTTAGAAGGTAATTAAGATGAAATGGAAGCTGGGTTCGGTGGCTCAGCCTGTAACCCTATGCCTCTGAGAGGCTGAGGTGAGTGGATTGCCTGAGCCTGCGGGTTCGAGACCCGCCTGGACAACTTGGCGAGAACTTATCTCTACAATAAATCAAAATCAGCTGGGCGTGGTAGCGCGTGCCTGTAGTTCCAGCTATTTGGAAGGCTGAGACGGAAGGCTCGCCGGAGCCCAGGAGGCGAGGCTGCGGTGGCCGGGAGCAGCCACTGCACTCCAGTTTGGGAGACAGAGTGAGACTCCAACTCAAAAAAAAAAAAGATTAAATGAAGTCACAAGGGTGGGGACCTACAGGACAGAATTGGTGGCCTGAAAAGAGAAGAAAATCTCCCTATCTCTCTGTCATGTAGGGACAGAGAAGGAAACCAGCTATCTACAAGCCAAGAAAAGAGCCCTCTCTAGTAACTAAATCAGCCAGCACTTCCCAGCCTCCAGAACTGTAAGAAAATTAATTTATATTACATAAGCCACAGTCTGACAATCTATGGTATAGCAATCCAAGCAGATTAATACACCTATCTATATTAAGCCATCTAAATTTTTCTAAATGTCATAAAGAATACTAACCTAGAAAAAAAGTTTAAGAAAAAACCCAGATATTTGGTATGACCACATCTTTTGTATTTTTTAAGTGTGTGAAGCATTTTTAACAAGAAAATGTGTAGACTGGGCATGGTGACTCACACCTGCAATCTCAGTATTTTGGAAGGCCATGGTAGGAGGATTGCTTGAGCCCAGAAGTTCAAGACCAGCCTGGGCAAAACAGCAAGACTGTGTCTCTACAAAAATAAAAGTTTAAAAAATTAGCTGGGTGTGATGGCATGCACCTGTAGCATCATCTATTAAGGAGGCTGAGGCAGGAAGATTACTTGAACCCAGGAGGTCAAGGCTGTGGTGAGCCATGATCATGCCACTGCACTCCAGACTGGGCAACAGAGTGAGACTCTGACTCAACATACATACATAAAATTCCAACTTAAATGATCCTTCAAGTATCCTCAATTATAGCATAACACCCAACCACAAATTCATAAATTCAAACATCTAACAAGTAGACAGTGAAATACAAAAGCTACAGTTTATTTTGTCTTGGATAGCATATTATATTGCCTAACATTCTCAGATTAGAACCATCCTTAACCAATTACTATTTCACTAAAATATAAAAGTCAGTCAGTAAACAAGATCACAATCTTAGAAATTACCAAAAGTCTCTGTTACTGAGAATGGTAATGCAGGTTTTAAAAAAAGTCATTTACCCAGAGGTAGAACTACAGTAACTAACTCAGTGTCTTTTGGGAGGAGATTGCAAAGACAATCAAATTAATTCCTAAGACCAAATGCAGTTTAACATTCCATCATAAAGGTGGATATATAGATATGGAGGAGAGTTTACAATACTTAGCAGAGATTATCAGAATAACCACTAACTAATTTAAACAAGGTAAGCAAATAGAAATACTTTCCAAGACCCATAAAACACCTGGATTTTGTCACTTGACATAGCCACATTTACCTGAATATTAACAATAGTTCCAAATTTGCTGAAGTGTTCATTGAGCTTTGTAATGTTGTTCAATTCCTGAGGGATTTTCTTGACTTCTAATTTGGTGTTTGTATACTGATTCTTTCGCAAGAACCCTGGTTTATTTTGATTGTTATTCCCTTGCCTAAAAGGAATATTAATTGATCTTGGTTAATTCTCCCACTTCATGTCTAGTCAAAAGATATACCAGCAAAGAATACAAGTTAATATTTATGAAAAAGTGCCTTTTGTAATCCAACATTCTTCAGAAATTACAAAGCAATTTCACATCATCTTTATTACATAGGAACAGAAAAGGTGGAGGAAAAGAAAGAAGAGTAAACTGCAAAAGGTTACAAAAAGAAGAGGTCTGATCAACACTTCAAATCACATGCTAAAAAGATTTGCCACAATTATCAAGGAATCTAACATTAAAGAATAGAGCATCAGCCGGGCTCAGTGGCTCAGCCTGTAATCCCGCGCCTTTGGGAGGCTGAGGTGAGAGGACTGCCTGAGCCCACGGGTTCGAGACCCGCCTGGGCAGCGAGACCTCATCTCTACAATAAATCAAAAAATCAGCCGGGCATGGTAGTGCATGCCTGTAATTCCGGCTACTCAGAAGGCTGAGGTGGAAGGATCGCCAGAGCCCAGTGGGTCGAGGCTGTGGTGGCCGGGAGCGGCCACTGCATTCCAGTCTGGGTGATGGAGTGAAACTCCAACTCAAAAAAAAAAAAGAATAGAGCATCATTTTTAATGGTGTATTTTTCAATTTCCATGAAGGTACAGAACTTTCTGCTACTTTTCTATCCATTTCCAGTATCTCAGTAATTTCTAATATTGAGTTAGATGTAGAAATAGGTAGGTACAAATTACAAATACCTACTATAAATATTCTGTCAGTTTTTCAATTTTTAGAACATTCTAAAATGTCTCTTGGAACCCTAGCTTTGCGACACATAGTTTAAAACTCATTGATTAATGACAACTTTTTTTCCCCAAGTCCTTGTACGAGTGAAGTCAACTCTTAATTTTATGAATTTACTGACGCAACAACAACAACAACAACAACAATTAGATGTTACTAATTAGCAAATTATCTTACTTTCCCAGCCAAGGTTTCTTTGTGAGTGGTCCTTCCAAACCACTTATAACTCTTTTTCGGCTATCCGGTTCGAGAACTACTCTGGTTATGTTGCTATTAATTGAAACAGGAACTGGTGGTTCAGTCTGGATGACAATGTTAGCAGCTGTTGGAAACAAAATTCATATTACTGAGTTTTGAGGGCGTTTCAAAGGATTAAAATATTTAGTTCTAAAAGCTAAAAAGTATGGTGAATTGCTCAATACAATCTTTCTTTTTTTTTTTTTTTTTTAAAGAAATGCTTAACAGTAAGGAAAAAAAAAAACCACAAATGCTTCCTTTTTTAAAAATCAGAAACCCAGGCCAGGCATAGTACCTCATGTCTGTAATATCAGCCCCTTGAGAAGCTGAAACGAGAGTTAACGCTTGAAGCTAAGAGCTGGCGATCAACCTGAGCAAGTAAAACCCCATCTCTATCAAAAAAAATTTTTTTTGATTAAAAAAAAAAAAAA
>NW_007003980.1:284578-294810 GCF_000164805.1 Carlito syrichta
TCGAGGCTGCGGTGGCCGGGAGCAGCCACTGCACTCCAGTATGGGCAACAGAGTGAGACTTCAACTCAAAAAACAAACAAACAAACAAAAAATCCCCAAATAGATGTGGTTGCATTTGCCTATAGTGCCAGCTACTTGAGAGGCTTAGGGTGGAGGATCCCTTGAGCCTGAGAGTTCAAGGTTACAGTGAGCTATAATCATGTCACTGCACTCCAGGCCTGGGCAACCATGTAAGATCCTGTTTCTGAAAGAACAGATAGAAATCCAAGTTAATGATAATCTCAATGTAATAATCGACTCAGGCAAAAGCCAAAAATGGATGCAAAAAATATTGCTGAAAGGTTGTTGGAGAACAAGATATTTATATGGTGCCAAAGTATCGCTCCAAAAATTATCCACTTTTACAATGGAGAGATCTAACAATTATCACCTTAGGCAAGCACTCAAACTTAGCACCACTAACAGAAGGACCTTATTTATCTCCTGATGTGAATCAACAAGAAGTTCATATCATGAACACTGGGTATTATTATGAAATTATGATTTCCTTATGTATAGTAATGTAAGACTGTGTCTTATTCTTAGAAAGGATTTTAAGTCCACAATGTCTACCACTTACTTTCAAGTGATTCAAGCAAAAGAAGTGAGGGGAGGGAAGAAAAAGAAGAGAGAATATAAAAGTATTCATGTCCAAAAGTGACAAAATATTAACAACTGATAAAGGAAGGTATTAAGGTGTTTACTGTATTTCTTTTTATTTCCTATAGGTTTAAAATTTTTCAAAACTAAAAGTTAGGGGAAAAAATTCAAAGCCATTTTGTGGCACATTTCACTCACAATAGTTAAGACTAAAATATGATGAGAAACTATCTTGCAATAGGTTACCTGTGGGTAGTAGGAAGAGGTCTATGGAATAAGAAGAAAGTAATAAAACAAAACTATGTCTATTACACCCTGAGTATTTTCCCTAACTTTAGCAACTCTACCAAGCAAAGAATAACATATATAGGGTTGGATATTGGGGTAGGGATATGGGTATGTACCATTTCATCTGTATGATAGGCAGATATATATGATATAAAGAGTCACTCATTTAACATTTAGCTATTTTGTAGCTCAGCAACTATAGTCGACCTTGGGTACAAATTGGTGAATAAAATAGGTATGACCCTTGCCCTTGTGAGACTTGTGTTTTCAGAAGGCTAATGAAGGAGACATTAAATGTGATTGATGGCTTACAGGGCATTCTAGAATTTGAGATGCCATTATGTCTTCCTTAAATAGTTGTTATCATTACCACCCAACATTGCCTAATATTTTAACAGAGTGCATTGACTTGCCCAAGATGACAAAGCAAGTCTGTAGTATAAAAAATTACATGAATTCCACACTGATAGAGATTATGCAATGATTACTGTGTATGAATGCACACACACACAGGCAGTGGCAAAGGGAAGACTTAAAATCATGACCTTCCCACTAATTTCAGGTAATACAGTAACAAATCTGCCTTAGAAGATAGAAGGTAATAACATATTTCTTGGAGTTAGATAGACCCGGGTTCAAATTCCAATTCTGCCACTTAATAGCTGTATGACCTTAAACAAGTTCTTTAATGTCTCTAAGCCTCAGTCTCTTCACTTGTAAAGAAAATAAAAATAGTACCTCTTTTAAAGTTGTACGAAATATGACAGATAATAACATGTATATAAAAACATTTAGTGTAGTCCTGATACAAAAGCTGTTATCCTATAGTGGTAATAGTGTTATTAATAGTAGTAAAGAAGACTTAATAAAAATCAGGATAGAAAGATGAGACCACGAAAATTTTCACCATATGACTAAATCAGAAAATCAATGCCAGTCACTCAAACTGACATCACATATTGGAAATCTAACTATTAATAGTTAAGAATCTGGGGCTGAGCATGGTGGCTCAAGTCTGGAATCCCAGCACTTTGGGAGGCCAAGGCAAGAGGACTGCCTGAGTTCAGGGACTCGAGAACAGCCTAGGCAACTTGGTGAGACCTCATCTCTACAATAAAAAAAATATTAGCCAGGTATGGTGGCATGTGCTTGTAGTTCCAGCAGCTTGGAAGGTTGAGCCCAGCGGGTCAAGGCTGCAGTGGCTGTGAGCATGCCACTGCATTCCAGCCTGGGCGACAGAGTGAGACTCTGACTCAAAAAAAAGAGTTAAGAATCTGGAATCTCATCAAACTCATTAATCAACCTTTAGTGGAGGTTATCATTCACATTTCCATATTAAAGGTAAATGCTTGTATTTAATCTTGGTTTTGTTTTATTTTTGTTTTCTGTTTTTTGAGTTGTAGTCTCACTCTTGTCATCCAGGCTGGAGTACAGTGGCATGCTCACGGCCACCATAGCCTCGACCTGCTGGGCTCAGGCGATCCTTCTACCTCAGCCTTCTAAGTAGCTAGAACTACAGATGCACGCCACCACGTTTGGCTAATTTTTTTTGTGATTTATTGTAGAGACGAGGTCTCACCAAGTTGCGCAGGCTGGTCTCAAACTCTTGGTCTCAGGCAATCCTCTTGCCTCGGCCTCCCAAAGTGCTGGGATTACAGACTGCGCCACCACGCCTGGCTGGTTTTTATTTTTAAGGTTTGTTCCTAAGTTCTGTCATGGTCTTAACTTATGGTTATAATCATAAGTGTTAAAATGGTAAAATAATAATCTTATTATTATAATACATTCTCAATATTACTAGTGTCAAGTATAGCTCTCAGGATACAAAGTAGGCCATTAAGTGATCAGTTCTTTGAGGGAAAGGGACCAGTCATTTTATCTTTCTACACCTAATATCTTAACAATGTCCAACAACAAAGCTAAAGTAGTTTAAAGTCCTACCAATACAAACAATTGAATATTAGTATTATTTGTATGTATAAATAAGTATATTCTAGCTACAGCTTTAAAGCAAAATTTGGAGATAAAGTTATTTTTAAAAATCAGAGGATGACACAGCACCCTTCAAAGAGATGGTATATAAGACCTTAATTTCCTCAAATGAGGCCAGAAAAGCAAATGTTATAATTACATCCAAATAATGCACAACATTTAGCATCAGAAAAAGTCCAAGGCACTCTCACCTCTTGGATTTGCATCCATATCTCCAGATGTTAGGCCAATCAGGTTAGGGCGCTGTGTCTGGGTTCTTGAAAAGAACTGTCTGTACTGAGATCTACCAGAACTGGTAATACTAGGAGCTTCTGGATTATAACCATCTGGTTCATATGTATCTGAGGGGGAAAAATAAAAAAAGGAAATACGTAATAAATCAGACAGAGGTCAAACCATTTTTCATTATTATAAAACAATTGCTTTAAAAAACACACACATACATTCTTCAACAAATATAAGCACATTCAATACACAGTTAGCTCTCAGTATCTGCGGCAGAACTGGTTCCAGGACCACCCCCTCCTCTGCAGATGCCCAAATCCACAGATGCCCAAGGGCCTTATAAAACGAAGTAGCATTTGCATATAAGCTATGCACAACCTCCCATATACTATAAATCAGCTCTAAATTATAATACCTAATAAATATCTAAATAGTATATATATATATTGGTATACGATATCATTTTTAAAATTTGTATTATTTTTAATCATTACTTTCTCCCCACAAATATTTTCGATCCACGGTTGACTGAATCTGCAGCAGATGTGAAAAAAAAAAGGTACTATAGATATCACAGAACGTAAATATTTACATCTACTCTTAAATACTGGTATATTTCCAGATTCATTCACCTAGTCGCTTCTACCCTGTGGGTTAATGACCTAATCCAAACTTCAGTGAACATCTTTAATACAAATTTTCATGAATACAAACACTATATATGAAGGACTGATTGAGTTGCCTTTGTTATCTATTATGTCTCACCAACTCCTTTTTTAATTAAGGAGAAAAACCAATCCATTCATCTGGTTATCTATACTTTTTCAAACTAGAGAGGTAACAGCTGGTTTCATACATAAGACACACTTCAAATAGAACAGTTAAATAAGAAATTTTATATTTATAATGCAATCATCTTACTACCACCCTCCTCATTTCACTTTTATTACATTTCCTGTGTTTTCTCTATAATTAAAAATTTAATTTTTAAAATTCTAATGCTAAATAACTATTTTGTTAGTGTTTGCAAAAATTTTTCAAAGTTTTAATCTCCAAATAGAATATATTCTCTTCATTCTACATGAAAGGGTTAAGATTGACCGAAGACACTGATTTTCGTAATTGTGATTTAGAAATCCTTGCATCTCCTTTCCTTCATGAAAAAATTTCTCATGTGGTTCATACTTAGTTTCAGCTACAAGACAAGGTACATTCAGACTGGTCAGTCACTTCTGTGATTCAGAGTATAAAATCAACAAATTATCCTAATTTAGGGGAACTTCCTGGTCACTACAGGCATTTAAGTTGGCAGTCCCTTTCTAATTAAGTACAACTACAACTCAAGAGTACTCAATCCCGCAAATTTCTCATCCCCAACCCTCTTAGGTTAAAGATTAAACCTCTTCCCTGAATATTGTGCTTCCCTAACTTCAGATTCACAGCAAACTCTCTCCTTACACAAAACATCAATGAGCTACCATGAGGCTAAAATAATAAAATGCTACTACAGGTGATTTGAAATATTTGGTATAAAAATTAGAAATGATGGCCAGAATTTCTTCTCTTCCCCAAACTCCATTAATTTCTTTTCTTCTGGTTTTGAAAACAGCTCATGGAATTGTACAAAAAGGGCATCAACAGATTTAAAAACTGTTTCCCTCTAATAAAATGCTAAATCATGCTGAAAAGTAACCTCCCTTCTCAGCAAAGGATGGCTGCCCTTCTCAGCAAAAGATGGCTCAGAAAATTTAATAAATTATTATCACAACGATGTTCCTATTATAAATTTTGTATTTTATTCCCAAGGCTTGTATTTGGCTCAAACTTACCTGATGATTAATAAAACCAACAAATTTTTTTGCCTCAATGGTAAGAGAGCTATGCTTAGGAGTTATCTGCCAAAGAGTACTTTCGGGGTTTCACACTGAATCATGTCGGCTTTTGTTCTAATCCCCATTTATACTTTTCATTTCTTTAAAATAACTAAAAACAGTATTTAATCAGGAGCATGTTTTCCTGATGGAAACAAGCACTATAACAATATGCTTAGCTTAAAAGCAAATCTAGCATTCTTGCTTATTAAATTAACGTATTTTAAGGCTGATATGGTTTGAAAATGATATGTAAAATAACAGCTTCCCTGGCTAATTCAACTCTAAAAGCACTATAACATATAAAATGAATGCTGCTTTATCTTTAAAAAGCAGATCAGAAAATTATGATTTTTAAAAGTTTTCAGTTACCACTTGGTACTGCTGACAGAAAATCTCCTACAATTAAGGCTGCAGAGAGTTTTAAAGAAGTTACATAATCAAATGACCTTGTGCTATAATTCCCAGGAATACAGAGAACCCCAATAAACTTAATAGTCCTTTAGTTAATTATGATTAATTGAGATCTAAAGGCAAAGTGAGAAATGTTTTTTAAAAAAACTTCATGAAACAAGCACAAAATACTCCACAGATCTTTCAAAACACACATGTCAATAGGAGGAAAGAATTTTCAAGAATCACTACATTATATACAACCAGTTCATACAAGGGGCACTGGGAAAAAAGAGCATGTTCATCCACGGTTAGCAAGAAATCAGATATTTATTTTTGTTTTGTTTTAAAGAAAAACTAACCTAGTTTTTATTGTACTGTATAACTAATTAATTAGAAAACATTCAAGTAGATATTATCTTTCTAGCTACCTGATTAGAAATTAGCTCAAGGAACCAGCATGACTTTGTCACCAAGACACTGAAAGTAAATACCAAGGACACCAGAGAAGGCAGACACACAGAAAGCCTAATTGTCTAGAGGCCACTGTAGACAAACCAGAGAAGCAGAATAACAGAAAATAAAACTACTTAAGAGCTTTAGTGGGAATTTGTGACAGCAGATCAGGATGCCACATCACCCTCAGGCTGGCCAGTTTAAGGTACAAAAGATGGGGTGAGGTGGATGGCCATTTGTAGCAAAGCTTACCTGGGACCAGAGGGGTGGGACTGGACACTGAGGTATGGTACCCAATGGAGGATCCCATGAGGTTGCGAGGTGGCACCAAACGAGCTGCCAACAGAGGAGGCGGTGTCCCCAATTGAAGTCGCTCAGATGCAGCAGCACCATGTTCTCGAGAGTACATGGGCTGTCCTACAGAGGAAAGAATAGGAGGGCACTTGGGAATGAGAGTCACGAGCTTCTGTTGGTAATGATGTACTTCCTGAGACGGTGAGCCAAAAACAGAGAAATTACACCAATAGGAATGAATAGTAGTTGAGAAGGAAGTTTACTGAGAGTCTTTCTAACTCAAGAAATAGACATACAACTGGTTAGGATGCATCAGGGTACAAAGATTAAGAATTAGATAGTATGCATAATCCTCATCTTTCTGACTTTAAATAAAATAAGCTATGTGCTAATTTTATCCAAAGCAGAACACTTAAGTTATCAGACAAAGGAACCCTGATCTATTATTCATATAGAATTTTGATCCAATGAGATATACAGGTATGAAGGTTGTAAATCTTAAAAAACAAAACAAAACAAAAAACCCTGAAACCCACATAATTTCAGGTTTACACTAAATATACTCCCATATCTAAGGGGAGAAAAATAGTAATAATAAAGGCATTAAGGCTGGGCATGGTAGCTCAAGCCTGTAATCTTAGCACTTTAGGAGGCCAAGGCAGGGAAGACTGCTTGAGCCCAAGAGTTCAAGATCAGCTGGGCAACATAGTGAGATCTCGCCTCTATTTGAAAAAATTATAGAAATAAATAAAAGCATTAAAAACAACAACAAAATACAAGCCATCACAAGCATATTCTCACAGAGAATTTTTAAAATGCTCAAAATAAAAAATTAAGCAAGATAGTGAAAATTTGTTATCTCTGTAACAGACAGATAACAGAGAGAAAAAAATACAAAACAAAAAAACAACCAGATAAACAGACGAGCACTGGGCACATAAAATTATCCTAGATATTAAGAATCACATTTTGGAAAAAAGCGCATTTAGGGCTTATTTGTGTGATATACTAACACAAGAATACAATGCATACACTAATGCAAGAATGCAAACACAATGAAGCCAAAATATGAAGAGCATGATTAGAAAAAGAGAAGGTATCAAAAGCAGCAAAATCTCCCTTTGGTTGTCCATTTAATAGTATCTTTGTCACTGACAACCCCATGAGACATACTTACAAGATTTAGTTAATATTTTATATCCAAATTCAGACATTCACTATGTGATACAGGACAACATAAAGTGCATTTCCAGTATATTTTATACCTGATGAAATGTTCTTAAAAGTCATAAAATTCCTAAAGATGTTAAATACACTTTAATAGGGCAGGCTAAAAAGCAATCACTTGATTTCACAGTAAATGCAGAAGGGAAATAGATATGCTAAACTTTACTACCCTTCTCTTCATATATAAGAAGCAAAAGAGGAGGAAATAAATCAAACTGTATGGCAGACCACGTAACTGTGCACTTAGCAAAAACACCCTTAAAATTTACATTTAGCTGGGCATGGTGGCTCATGCCTGTTATTGCAATACTTTGGGAGGCTGAGGCAGGAGGACTGCTTAAGCCCACGAGTTCCAAACCAGCCAGGGCAACAGAGTGAGACCTTGTCTTTGCAAAAAAGTAAAAAAATTAGCCAGGCATAGTGGCACATGCCTGTACTCCCAGCTACTCGGGAGGATGAGGTGAAAGGATTGCTTGAGCCCAGGAGGTAGAGGCTATAGTGAGCAGTGATTGTGCCACTGTACTCCAGCCTGGCCAAAAGAGTAAGACCTCAACTCAAAAAAAAAAAGAAAGAAAAGAAAATTTACATTTAAAAAGGAACACTCATTACATTGCAAAAATAAGTTAACATACTCTCAATGATCTGAAAAAAATTGTTGTAGGCACGATCTATTGCAGGGAATTACTAGTGAAAAGTAACCTGCCAACAGAATAAAGAAGTGTACTAAAGAGAAAAATGGGAAGGAAGTACACACCCAGCCCATATGACTACTTTGAATTTATAATAAATCACTAAACGTGCCAGATACATCTAATTATTAACAGCTGTCTCAAAGTAAACGCGAAACTAAAAGGCTAGTTTGCACAATGTGTTGTTAAAAAAGACAAAGAACATACAATGCAAACACTTCAAAAAGATGGCTGCTTACTCAAATGAAGCTTGATTTTCTTAAACAATACCTACTGTGGTCTTCAAATACTACTTCTCAAAGAACAAGGTTGTTTAGACAAAGGGCCAATTCAACATCAGGGCAGAAAATATAAAAGGTGAGCCTGGTACACTTGGGATACCTTATCCTTTCAGAAGCAAGGCAGCTATCAAAGACTGCTATTTTGGCATGTCAAAAATAAAAAGCCAGCCAGGCTTGGTGGCTCAGTACTCTGGGAGGCTGAGGCAAGTGGACTGCCTGAGCCCACGGGTTGGGTTGGAAACCAGCCCTAGCTACTTGGTGAGACCTCGTCTTTACAAAAAGTAAAAAATTAGCCGGGCACGGTAGTATGCGCTTGTAGTTCCTGCTACTTGGAAGGCTCAGGTGGAAGGATCGCCGGAGCCCAGTAGGTCGATGTTGGGGTGGCCATGAGAGTGCCACTGCACTACAGCCTGGGCGATGGAGTGAGACTCCAACTAAAAAAATTAAAAATTAAAAAAAATAAAAAGCCATCAAAAGTCAACATGAAGAGGCTCTCACTTATCAAAGATAAGACAATCTGAACATCAAAAAAGACTGTAATGGAATAAAGCATTACCAACATGTTAAAGATTCATGAGTACATAATGATACCTAAAAAAATACAGTGGTTCCTCTTTGTAAAATGCTATAAAACCAACTTATTATTCTGAAAACTGATGGATGTAAGGAAATAAAGATTTATCTTGCCTCTTCTGTAAAAATTGCATTTCAGGTTACCCTAATGATTGATACTGTCAACTTTATAAAATGTCAGCAATAAATGTAGAAAAAAATTAAAGAATTGGAGTATTACATCAAACAACAAATACAGATAATGATAAAATATGGCAAAATATGGCTGTTGAGGCCCGGCATATTGGCTCACACCTGTAATCCTAGCACCTTTGGAAGTCAAGGGGTAAGAATTGATTGAGCCCAGGAATTAGAGACCAGCCTGGGCAATATAGCAATATAGTGAGACCTCATACACACACACACACACACACACACACACACACACACACACACACACACACACGCAATATAGCAATATAGTGAGACCTCATACACACACACACACACACACACCAAGAAATTAGCCAGGCATGGTGGCCTGTGTCTGTAATCCTAGCTACTCTGGCGGCTGAGGAAGGAGGCTCATTTGAGCCTAGGAGTCTGAGGCTATGGTGAGCCGTAATCATGCCACTGCACTTCAGTCTGGGTGACAGAATGGGTCCCTGACTCAAAAACAAAAAAAGAAAAAAAAAAAAAGACTGCTGAAACCATAAGGATGAAAACACCTGTACACATTAATCAATACTTATAATACAGAAAGGGAACAATTAGACATTATGAGCACTATGGTGCACTATGTAGAAAGTACTTAACTCTATCTATAAAATGTTTTTGCCAAGAAAAAGAAGAAACAAAATGTGAATTTATTTAAATACCTAGATCTAACTTTCAATTTACAGGAAATACAGGGTATAGGGAAATGTGTTAGTTGATACCAGAAGATGAATCCACCAAGTCCCGAATGTGAGAAAATTTTTCAGGACAAATGACCTGTTCCTTCAACAAATAAATGCCAAGAGAAAAAAAAGAGGCAAGGGAAATTGTTACAAAGACTTAAGAAACATCAACTAAATGTAATGTATAACCTCGTTTGGATCTAACTTCAAGTAAACCAGCTATGAAAGACACTTAGGATACAACTGAAATATAAACATTAGGTTGGGCCTAGTGGTTCACACTTGTAATCCCAGCACTTTGGGAGGCCGAGATGAGAGGACTGCCTGAGCCCATGGGTTCGAGATCAGCCTGGGCAACTTGGCAAGATCTCATCTCTATGACAAATTAAAAAAAAAAAAAATTAGCTGGGCATGGTGGCATGTGCC
>NW_007003980.1:294834-298009 GCF_000164805.1 Carlito syrichta
CACCCAGGCTGGAGTGTGCAGTGGCATGCTCATGGCCACCGCAGCCTCGACCTGCTGGGCTCACGTGTTCCTTCTACCTCGGCCTTCCAAGTATCTGGAACCACAGGTGTATGCTGACATGCTCAGTTAATTTTTTTGATTTATTATAGAGACAAGGTCTCAGCAAGTTGCCCAGGCTGGTCTCGAACTCTTGGGCTCAGGCAATCCTCTCACCTTTCAAAGTGCTGGGATTACAGCTGTGAGCCACCACACCTGGCTTTGGTATTTTTTTTTTCTTACTTTGACATGGGGTCTCACTATGTTGCCAAAGCTAAAGTAGAGTGGCTATTCACAGGTGTGATCTTCACAAACGATAGCCTACAACTCCTGGACTCAAAGGATCCTCCTGCCTCACCCTCCCTTGTAGCTGGGCCAACAGGTGCGCACAACACTGCACTGCCTACGTAATAAAAATGTTTTTAAAAAATTAAGTATGTTCCAATAATAGTGAAAGTGAGCCCGTCAGAATTAATAATCATTCTATATAACTTTGGCCTGTGTAAAGAATTACTAAATAATTCCAACCTCAAACATCCCAAGTCCATGTTCCCATCTTAAGTTGTACATATAACTTATGTGTCTTATATCAACATTTTCACATTCTTAATATTAACTCTAATCAGTTGAAGACAGGCTTTATTCAAACTGAAATTTTAGCCACTCTGAAATTTTTCTGATTTTCTCTTTAAAGAATATTCACAGGAGAAAAAAAAATCCTAAGACAAGGTTTAAGTTAAAAATTCAAATCTAAACAAACAAACAAAAAGCTACTTCTTTCAAATACTGGCCATATTATCATGTGTTTTCCTATTAGAATACAAGGTTCCCGGCACACTTGGAAGTTCCAAGGTCTAAACAGTGTCTGCAGAGTAGCAGGAACTCAACAGTTACTTAAAGAAGGAAAGAAAGCTTAAAGCCACCACACAACAATTAAGTATTTCTTTGGCTGAATATCTGTATGAATATCTGTATGTTGAAACGGACACTATGACAACTAATGCAACATGAATCAAAGTGAAATTCAAGGTGAGAAAAACTCTAGACAATAAACAAAATCTCTGTTAGACACTATTTCACTTTTCAAGACATCAAATCCATTATTCTACCCAGAGAAATGATATGCATTCTACAGAATTAAATGAGCGAATCTCAATTTTGAAACATAGTGTTTTAATAACTTTATACAGTTAAGAGGAAAAGATTTTCTAATAGATAAAGATTATTTATGTAAATGTATATGAAGATTGGACAATTATCTTCATCCTAACAATCAGTCTCTAGAATCCAGGACGTTATATACTACTCATACTTTTTCACACATCCAGTACAACAAGCTTAACAGCTATAAAATATTTCTACCATGTCTTCTTCAAAGAAACAGAAGAAACAGACCAATTACAAGGGAGAAAGGAGTATACTTTACTTAATTATGGTCTTGTGAAAGCCAAAGTTGATGATTTCAAATCTGGGTAAAATGTTTAAGTACTTCAGAGGAAACGATTGTAACAGGCATATTCTATTGCTGGCTTTACATAAAAAATTCCAAATGTTAACTCAACTAAAACAACAAAATTTCAAAGAGAGTTTTTTCTTTATTATACAACCAAATGATATTAACTTCTAAGTAGCAGTATCAGAAACAATGTGATATATCCTATCCAGTTTTACAATGAAGCAATTCTTTTTCTCCTTTCAACATTCACTTGACCTCTTCCAAAACAAGTGACAACTGCAGCCTAAATGAATATTTTTGAAAGAATTCGTTTCTTTGTTACCTGTGTTTCTGAGGTACTCTGTTCATTTAGCTATTATAGAAAAAAACATTGCAATTGGTTTTATGGTGGGTTGTGTTTGCTTTTTAACAAAGCATATTTCTTTTCCACTATTAGATTTTTTAGAATCTTAGAAGATGAACCATTTCTTATTCATATGTATATTTCCAGTACCTAGCACTGAGCAGGCTCCAACTCCTCCTACCTTCAAAAATCTACATTTCATTTTTCTGTGTTTACTTTAGGTCCCTACTGTGACATAATTTTCATAACTAAATATAATTTGATATGCTGTTTTTACCAATAAATATTTTGTGCTGTGAACTTTGATAATAATTTTAATGGCAATAAAATATTCATAATCCAAACCGTCCCAACTTATTAAACTTTCAAGACAGATCAACTTCTCTATTACACTGCAAACAAAAATATAGTTTTCTGCTTCATTTGAACTGAAGCAAATTCTAATTTTTTTTTTTTTTTTTAGTTGGAGTCTCACTCTGTTACCCAGACTGGAGTGCTGTGGCATGCTCTCGGCCACCACAGCCTCAACCTGCAGGGCTCCGGCAATCCTTCCTCCTCAGCCTTCCAAGTAGCTGGAAATACAGGCACGTGCTACCACGCACTGCTAATTTTAATTTTTTTTGAAATTACCAATCAGAGTCCAGGTTGAGAATCACTTATCCAAAACACTGGATCTCAGATTTTTTCCAGATTATGGCATATTTAAATTATACTTACTGGTTAAACAGTCCAAATCTGAAAACAGGAAATCTGAAATGCTCCGATAAGCATTTCCTTTTAAGTATCATGTTGGTGCTCAAAAAGTTTAGAGTTTTGAAACATTTCAGATTTGGGGTGCTCAACCTGTTATTTAGAAAAGAAAATTCCACTCTCTCTATTTTACTTTATAAATAAACCATATTTTCCAATCTAAGAAAAAAAAGAAAAATAAATGCCAACAATTTAAAGAACTCAACCTATCTGTCTCAAAGACAACTAACTGAATAAAGAATTTTTCTAAATTAACTGATAAAAAGAAACAAAAAACCTTATATTATAGAGTGAGTCATAATGCTAAATTTAACATCATAAAAATAAATAGGCTGGGCACATTGGCTCATGCCTGTAATCCCAGCACTTTGGGAGGCAGAGGTGAGAGGACTGCCTGAGCCCAGGGGCTTGAGATCAGCCTGGGCAACTCGGCAAGACCTCATCTCTACAATAAGTCAAAATATTAGCCAAGTGTGGTGGTGCATGCCTATAATTCCAGCTACTTGGAAGGCTGAGGCGGAAGGATCACTTGAGCCCAGCAGGTCGAGGCTGCGGTGGCCATGAGTGTGCCACTGCACTCCAACCTGGGT
>NW_007003980.1:298032-337918 GCF_000164805.1 Carlito syrichta
CACCACCGCAGCCTCGACCTGCTGGGCTCCGGCGATCCTTTCACCTCAGCCTTCAAAGTAGCTGAAACTACAGGCGCACGCTACCACGCCCGGCTAATTTTTTTGATTTATTGTAGAGATGAGGTCTCACCTGCCCAGGCGGGTCTCGAACCCATGGGCTCAGGCAATCCACTCATGTCAGCCTCCCAAAGGCGCGGGATTACAGGCTGAGCCACCAAGCCCAGCAAATTTTTTTTTTTAATGATTAGACTATTAGCAGGAACTCTCTCCTCCTAAGTTTTAAAATTTCTGTATCAGTCTTACAATCAGATTTTAGACTTTTAAGAAAGGAAGAAAATCACAAACTTGTCTGCAGGGCAGAGTTCTGAGTTGTTTGATAGGAATATTCCATATAATTTTCAAAATATTCAATTGCCAACCAACCAACCAAATCTGTTTATAAACACTGACACAGCATATAAGACTATTCTCTAAAGCAGTACCTCACTAATGTCATTGGAAAGTTTTCACCTTTTATTGGTCTGAGACAAAAATTAAGACTCTTTTATTCTGATATCATGTCCTTCCTTTTAGTTTGAAAGAGTATTTTTAAAATTAAAATGATAGATGTTTTCACATACAGTCCTTAGCTTGGCAAAATAAAAAGCTGCTAACTGTACTGGTCCTCTAAAATTTTCTTAGAAATATTACCAGTCTCTAAAAAATGAAAGTTTGGAATTTCTGTGCTAAAAGACCTTTACTGATACATTACAAAATATTCTTGCTTTTAAAAATAAAAAAATGGCTGGGCACTGTGGCTCATGCCTATAATCTTAGCACTTTGGGAGGCAAAGGCAAGAGGATTGCCTAAACCTAGGAGTTCTAGACCAGCTTGGGCAACATGGTGAAACCTCATCTCTACAATAAATAAAAAAATTAGCCAGGTGTAGTGGCGTGCACCTATAGTTCCAGCTACTTGGAAGGCTGAAGCAGAAGGATCACCTGAGTACAACAGGTCAAGGCTGCAGTGACTGTGAGCATGCCACTGTACTTCAGTCTGGACTACAGAGCGAGACTCTGATTCAAAAATAAATAAATATGGGCAAGCCCCTCAGGTCCCCTCCCACTGTGGGAGATTTCTGTCCTCTCAATAAATCCTACTTTCATAAATAAATAAATAAATATTAAAAAGTGAACTTCAAGCAACTTGATATGTGATATCTTATTCATCTTGGCTCTTCAGTGTCTAATACAATGCCTGGCACATAGCAAGCACTCAATTAATATTTGCTGAATTAATATATTAAGCTAAGTCACTGAAATGATAACTGCCAGATTTTTAAAAATTAAAACCAAATGAAGTATTATACAATGAGTCATGATGCTGAATTTAATATAAAAATAAACAGTAATTGTCAGATTTTTAAAAAAATTTTAAAAAATGAAATTTTTATTATGAGTCATAATATTAAAGAGTATAAACACATGCAATCAGCAATAAATAATCCACTTTTCCATATTTACAAAGCCAAAAAGTATTCAAAAATAATATTAAGAGATAATTCAGGGGAAACAAATCAAAGAGGATTCACCATAAACTGTTAACTCTTGAAGCTGGGTGAAATGTAGATGGGACTTCATTATACTGGGTACATGGGAGTTCAACATACTATCTTCTTTGCTTTTATATATATTTGAGAGTTCCCATAATTAAAAAATGAGAGCAACAACTGAACAAATATGCATTCTGAAAAGACACTATAGTAGTTAGAAGACTGAGATTCTAAATATGAAACAAGGAAAACTACTTAAATGATTTCTGTTCTGAAGCAGCTTAGTTGAATGTTAAGTTTACATGCATTAAAAAAATCAAACGGCAGCAGACCTACATACAGGTATATATCATTATGTAATAAAAGCTTTTTACGTAGGAGCTTAGAACAGAACAATAATGTTTTCCTTAGAAGGTTTGGGCCGTAAAAGAGTAAAAAAGAGAGCATACTGGTAGAAAGAAAGATGGAGGAAAAAAGTTGAGTCATGACAGGCACAGAGAGGACATAATTGGCCTAACCAGGGAAGGTGCACGTTGGGGAATAGTGAAAAAGGATTACCAAGAAAGGAAGTAGATTACAGTTAGAAGCCTCAGAAAGGCGTTCACTGATATTTCAGAAGAAAATGGTGGCAATGGATGAGTTCCCATGAGGAACTGTCATGGTTGGGTTTCTCAGGATAAGTAGTTTAGTAACATAGCATTATGTGGCGTGACATAGGGGAGCGAAATATAAAACATGATGCTAAAAAGGTTGTGAGGTGATCCTAGTGTGGATGAGGGTAGAAGCCATAGAAGAAACAGTAAGGAATAATTTAAAGAAAAAAAGAAAAAAAAAAAAAGAAAGAGTTTTTGATTAACTAGAGGTAAAAAAGCAAAGCAGTGATTCAGTCCTGTGATGGTTTCAATTCTAGATGAATAGGTGGGTGCTATCTCCACGAACAGGTGGGTGCTATCTCCACTGACAAAGACAGGGATGGTGAAAAGTACAGATTTAAGGAGAAGATAATAGGTTTAATTTCAGAGCAGTTAAAATTTGAGGAGACAATAATATAATAACTAAGCCTTCTAAGTTACCAGTGCCAGATACTTTTTTATATGCTTTATATGTATTAATGCATTTATTCTTCAAAATAACCCTAATGAGGTGGGTAATATTTTAAACATTTTAAAATACTCTTCCCCCCTCATTTTAAAGAGAAGGAAATAGAGTTACAGAAAGGTTAAGTAACTTGCTCAAGGTAACAAAGACAGTAAGTGATAAAAACAGGATTTGAACCTGTACTTAGTTTGTTCAACTGCCTCTCTGTGATATGAAACAAATGTTTAAGATGAAAAACACACATCACGATAAATACAGCTACATAAAAGATGAACAGGCCGGGCTCGGTGGCTCAGCCTGTAATCCCAGCACTTTGGGAGGCCGAGGTAAGTGGATTGCCTGAGCCCGCGGGTTCGAGACCTGCCTGGGCAACTTGGTGAGACCTTATCTCTACAGTAAATCAAAAATTAGCTGGGTGTGGTAGCGCGTGCCTGTAGTTCCAGCTACTTGGAAGGCTGAGGCAGAAGGATTGCTGGAGCCCAGCAGGTCGAGGCTGCGGTGGCCGGAAGCGGCCACTGCACTCCAGTCTGGGTGACAGAGTGAGACTCCAACTCAAAAAAAAAAAAAGATGAACATATCCATAAAGTTGCTTGGCTCTATAGAAAAAAATCTTGTAATCTGACATTTTTAACAACCAACTAACTGTTAAAAAAATGTTACTGAAGAAAGAAATTTTTTTAAATGTCCTATCTAGTAAATGAAACAAAACACGAAATAAAGAGAATTGGGATTCAAGAGAAACATTATTACAATCAAACACAAATGCTACAACATTGTAATTTAAATGATCCTATATTCACTTCAGTATTCAAGTTAAATGATTAGTAGGCATATTTTACCCAACCTTTGGTATACTTTGGAAATAAATCTTACACTTTAGAAATTCAATCCCAGAAATAATTTTTTAACAGAAGTTCCAAAATTCATTTCCTTTAGGAGAGACTAAATGTTGTCACTCTACTACTTGCCTTTCTCTCCTGTGTCACATAAAATTAAAATACAGCTACATAGTATAACCACACAGTATACTACACTGTGAATATAATTTTTACAATGACAGAATCCATAAGAATATAAATTATTTACATTTTTTAAAAAGAGTAATATAGAGGGGGCAAGAGTAATACTGATGTGAAAAAACTGGCTTCTGCATACCCTATCAATTCTAAGTCAAACAATATTTACTTACGTTCTGACACTGTGTAAAGGAGGTTCTGGGGTAAAGGAGGAGGTAGTCTTGCCCCCACTGGTGCAAGATTGGGCACTGCACTTGTCCCAGGCTGGTCACGGCTGTTGATCAAGCTTGACTGTGTAATGGGTGGGCCTACAGATACCATAAAGTCAAAGATACAGCATTAATGTTTTGTAATAAAAATGTTCACTCTACTAGTACTGATTTGGATATTCATACGTAAAATATCGCCTTTGACCTTGAACAGAATTCAATAATTTGACATATGCAGGCTTAAGCACTGTGAGTTATATAATTAAATAAATGTGCATTCCTAGTTCTGGAGCAAGTAAAACTAATCTAGGGAGAAAAAATGCAGAACAGGTTGCCTTTATGGGTGGAGGTGGAGAATGGCTGGAAAAGAGCTTGAGAAAACTTTCTGGGGTAATAATAAAGTTCTATAAACCTCTTAAATTAATGATAAGCATGCTTAAGCATACCGGTATCTGCAAAGTGCGGTAAAAAGCATAAAAAATTAAAATGGAGAGATAGAAAGATAAACGATTATACAAATATAGTAAAATGCTAATTATAGAACCCAGATGCTAAGTACATAAGTATAATCCCTTCAACTTTTCTGTTTGCTTGAAATTATTCATAGCAAAATGTTGGGGGAAATAACATTCTTGAATTTAACAAACATACATATGAGGAGGACCCAAAAAAACCCAGAATTCACTCATAAAAAACTGTATTTATTCTTACATGTTTAAACTTCAGTCGCTTTCAAAGTACTCTCTGTTTGATGCAATACACCTATTAAGCTGCTTTTTCCACTGCTCAAAACAGTTTTTGAACTCATCAATTTTGATGCCTCTTAGTGCTTCTGCTATTTTTTGTTTCACCTCTTCCACACTGGCAAAGCATTTCCCTTTGAGAATTTTTTTCATCCAGGGGGAAAAAAAAAACCAAGTTGCTCAGGGTGAGATCCAGTGAATAGAGAGGGTGAGGCACAGGAGCCATGCCATTTTTGGTCGAAAACCGCTGAACACTCAGTGCACAATGTGGGCAGGTACACTTGTAAATCACCCATCATGAAATGGGAAAACACAATGAAAGAATCTCCAAAAATATTTACTGAAGCCCAATGCAGCCTCTCACAACAATGCCAGCTGGTACCCTGATGCCGATGGGTTCCTAGAACACTGATCTAGCAGGGAAAGCCTGTACTATAAGGAGTCGCCCTCCAAAAAGATAATTCTGAGTTTTTTGGGATTCCCTCGTTTGTTTGTTCATTCATTCATTCATTTATGGAGTCAGCATCTCACTCTGTAGCCCAAGATAGAGTGTAGTGGCATGCTCATGGCTCACCACAGCCTCAAACTCCCAGACTCATGCAATACTCCTGCCTCAGTCTCCCGAGTAGCTGAGATTCCAGGCACATGCCACAAAACCCAGCTAATTTTTTAATTTTTTAATTTCTGTTGAGACAAGGACTTGCTGTGTTGCCCAGGCTGGGCTAGAACCATGACTCAAGCAATCCTCTCATCTCAGTCTCCCAAAGTGCTGAGATTACAGGTATGTGCCACCACACCAGGAGAATTTCACTTTTTTTTTTGGTTTTTTTTTTGAGTTGGAGTCTCACTCTGTCACCCAGACTGGAGTGCAGTGGCCGCTTCCGGCCACCGCAGCCTCGACCTGCTGGGCTCCGGCGATCCTTGCGCCTCAGCCTTCCAAGTAGCCGGAATTACAGGCACGCGCTACCACGCCCGGTTGATTTTTTGATTTATTGTAGAGATGAGGTCTCGCTGCCCAGGCGGGTCTCGAACCCGTGGGCTCAGGCAATCCACTCACCTCAGCCTCCCATCACTTTTTTTTTTTTAATGAGTTGAAGTCTGTCGCCCAGGCACGCATCACCATGCCCGGTTAATTTTTTGACTTACTGTAGAGATGAGGTCTTGCCAAGTTGCCCAGGATGGTCTCGAACTCGTGGGCTCAGGCAATCCCCTCACCTCGGCCTCCAAAATGCCTTGAGTCACCACACCCGGCCCATGAATTTCACTTTTAAACAGATTTGTTACCACATTGAGAAAATGTCTTTTATTATAGAAATTCTTTTTCCCTTTTCTTTTTTTTTTTTTGAGTTGGAGCCTCACTCTGTCGCCCAGGCTGGAGTACAGTGGCACGCCCCTGGCCACTACAGCCTCCACCTGCTAGGCTCAGGCAATTCTTCCACCTCAGCCTTCCAAATAGCTGGAGCTACAGGCAAGCTCCACCACACCTGGCTAATTTTTTGAGTTACTGTAGAGATGAGGTCTCGCCAAGTTGCCCAGGCTGGTCTTGAACCTGTGGGCTCAGGTAATCCTCTCACCTCGGCCTCCCAAAGTGCTGGGATTAAAGGAGTGAGCCACCGCACCCAGCCTTATTGTTAGAATTTCTATATATAACAATGCTTCTGTATCAGGAGAATAAAATCTCAGGTGAATTTCACAATTACCCTACTTATGTGATAACATTAAATATTCAAAAACACTCAGTTTAAAAAACCGTATTTCTACTGACCAGATCTATGCATTAAACCTCTCCAAACATTTACCAACTTTGATAACATGTGTTTACTATTCTATAGGGATTATGCTTGAGATCATGCAAAACTGCTTTTTCAACTTCTAGAGTGTATAATTATTGCAAAATCAAATGTTAAAAAATAAAGAAATTGATAAAAAGAACTGCCTGAATAAATTAAATGGCAATAATTTCTAAAAAGAACAATTTGGCACTTTTTAATAATATAAGTTGGGTACAGTGGCTCACACCTGTAATCCTGCCACTTTGGGAGGCTGAGGCAGGAGAACTGCTTGAGCCCAGGAGTTCAAGACCAGCTGGGGCAAAATATCAAGAACTTGTCACTAAAAAAAAAAAAAAAAAATCAAAAACTTAGCTGGGTGTGGTAGTGCATGCCTGGGAGATTGAGGCAGGAGGACTGACTGAGCTAGGAGGTAAAAGGTTGCAATGAGCTGTGATTGTGTCACTGGTAGTCCAGCCTGGGCTAAAATGAGACCCTGACTCAAAAAATAATAATGATGATGTTAAATACGATGGAAAGGAGGGGAGAAATGAAAAAGGGGTAAAATATGTACTAATGGAGGTGGTGGGTACAGTTAAAAGTCCAGGCTTCTTCACCACTGTAAAAAGTAGCCATGTAAATCCGGGCTCGGTGGCTCAGCCTGTAATTCCATGCCTTTGGGAGGCTGAGGTGAGTGGATTGCCTGAGCCCGCGGGTTCGAGACCCGCCTGGGCAGCGAGACCTCATCTCTACAATAAATCAAAAAATCAGCCGGGCGTGGTAGCACATGCCTGTAATTCCGGCTACTTGGAAGGCTGAGGCGCAAGGATCGCCGGAGCCCAGCAGGTCGAGGCTGCGGTGGCCGGGAGCGGCCGCTGCACTCCAGTCTGGGCGACAGAGTGAGACTCCAACTCAAAAAATAAAAAGTAGCCATGTAAAACCATTTGTATCCCTAAAACTACTGAAATAAAAATAGATAAATAACATTAAATATCTTCAAGTAGATATTTTAAAAACATTTTTGCATACATATAAATTCACTCAATTTTTTTCAATTGTGTCTGAAAAATTTAGTCTTACTTCTGTTTCTGCTACATTAGCAACTGTAATAATGTTTTTTAAATATCACTTTTAAACATTTCTTACTCTTAATTTTGGTGGATGTGATACTGGCATGGCATATTGATTTTTTTTTTTTAAAGTCCTTATCAATACTGAAGTACATACTACATACTAGTAAAATGACATGACATTTAGAATTCACTCTAGCAAAAAACAAACCAACCCAAAAATATGTGTGGAGGGGTGGGGAATGAGACAAAAACAGCTGAATATTGATAACCCAAGGCTGGATGATAGTACATGCAATATATATATTATTTTTCTACCTCTAAAATTTCCTTAATACAAAATTTTAAAATATTATCTCAATATTCTTAAAAACTAGCTCTCTTAACACACTATCAACTAACAAGATTTTGACACTGAGGTAATATAAATAAAACCATGCAACAAAGGGTGAAAAAAGGGAAAGAACAGCATCTTAATTATTGGAACGTATGCCAAATTCTATTATTATCTTATTTTTCAAAACTTTCGACAAAATGTCAAATTAGCTAAAAGGGATGGGGGTTCCTCTAAATAGACTTCTCTATTAAAGTATTAAAATTTCAAGCAAAATATACTTACGTGGTATGGGAAGCACAACAGAAGGCGGAGGTTGACCATGTCCTTGGGGAACAGGAAGTCTCATACTATGGCCAGGACCTGGACCTGGGCCTGGGCCTGGGCCTGGGCCTGGGCCTGGGCCTGGGCCTGGGCCTGGGCCTGGACCCGGGCCTGGCATTGGAGGCATTAACATTCCAGGAGGTGGTGGAGGAGGAAGCCCGGGAGGAGGGGGTGGGAAAGGAATCATACTTGGCAGAGCAACTTCATCAACAACTAGGGGATCATTTCCATGATCAAACTGACAAAGGTCACCAAGTACACAAAATCCTCTTTCTGTAAGAAGAAAAAAAGAATCTTATTATGATCTACTTAGGGTTTAGAAAACAACAAAACATGTTACTAAAAAATTCATCAATTTGATTTACAAAGGGGTTTTCTCCAAGGAGTCCGAAGCCTTAATGCTATTCTGATAATCATCTCAATCCCTAAGGTAGAAGCAGATGTATTCTCTAGTTTTTATACTACGAAACTATGACACTGAAATAAATAACAGAAGCAAGAACAGGTTACTAGCTGTTAGACTTGCGATTAAGTTTCCATAATAAAAACTCAGATATTTTAAGCAAATATCAATTTAGCAAATGCTTAGGGTGAAGAGGAATAAGGGCACTGACATTAAAGATTTAATTTCAATCTAGTCTCACAATATTATCCTAAAGCACTATTCTTGCTATATCTGCAAGTTAAAACTTTAGTTTAAAATACTCTAGTGGACGTTATACACCAGCTTCTCACCATAGCACTGTTCATAATAGAAAAACATCAGAAACACCCCAAGTATCCATCAGTAAGGAACAGGTTAAACATATTTTGTACCTAACGAATACTAAGAAGACTAAATAAATTTGAGGAAGTTCTTTGTTTTAACACAGGATGAATGCCAGGAAATACTACTAAGTGAAAAAAACATTATGCAGAAGTGTGAATAGTATATTAATATTTACATAAAAAGAGGGGGAATATGCATATGCTATTTGTTTACATACATATGCATAGACTACGTTTGGAAAGATACACAATAAACTGACAATATAAGTTAAGCTTGGAAAAACTTCTGTGGCTGGGAGATCAGATGAGAATGAGGTAATGCCTGAATTCTGATTTTACTCTATTCCCTACTTAAACAAAATGTAAAAATATATGCATTCTATATTTACAGAAAAAAAGTTAAGATGTGTGTAACTGCCTGAAATCACGTAGGACATAGAGAAGTGAATGTGAGTATAGATAAAAACAAGATTGCCAGCCAAGCTCGGTGGCTCAGCCTGCAATCTCGCGCCTTGGGAGGCTGAGGTAAGTGGATTGTCTGAGCCCGCAGGTTCGAGACCCACCTGGACAACTTGGTGAGACCTCACCTCTACAATAAAAAAAAAAAAAAAAAATTAGCCGGGCGTGGTAGTGCGCGCCTGTAGTTCCAGCTACTTGGAAGGCTGGAGCGGAAGGATCACCAGAGCCCAGCAGGTCGAGGCTGCGGTGGCTAGGAGTGGCCACTCTAGTCTGGGAAACTGAGTGAGACTCCAACTCAAAAACAAACAAAAAAAACAAGATTGCCCATGAGTCAGTAGTTATTTAAATGAAGTAATGACTAACAAACTGGGATAATTATATTATTTTGCCAACGTTTATAAATATTTAAATATTTCAAGAATAAAAAGTTAAAATCATACACACATACCAGTTTATTCATTCGAATGGAAAGTCAGCAAATCAAACTTGCGAATAGATTATACATGTTTAACAAACTCTCAGCATCAAACAATACACAAAGAAATTATTCCTAGTGTATGACAAATTTTATGGTATACAGTGTTTAAGAACAATGAGAACAAAAAATGAACAAATAAGTATTTTCTTGGCAAGAGCCAAATCTTTAAGTCAAACAAATAAATAAGCACTTGGCAAAAGACATTCTCGGAAGCTTTTCTTTCTTGAGAAACTTGCCCATAGCAGGTCTTTCTACCATGAAGCTTCCTCTCTCCTCCTCTTCTCAACAATAAACTCCGTTTTAAAACTTTTAAAAAAGGCATTCTCCTCCCAATTCAGCCCTTTTAACAAAATCTGGGCTATAATTAAAACATACGCAATATATGCAACAGTTGCTTTACTAGTACTTTTGGGTAAAATATAATAGAAGGTGGTGATTTTTACCATCATAATCTCTGCATCGTCTCTTTGGTGGTGGGTTTCGACCAAAAGAATTGGAAGAGCTATGATTGTTATAGTAATTAGACCAACTCTCAGTTGTGTTTTCAGAGTGGTGAGCAGGTGCAATCACAGTAACAGTGCTGGGAATAGACTGTGCCCCAGAGGAATACTGCTCAGAAGAGTTTGGAGGTGGTGCAGATGCAGGCACATAGGAACTCTCCAAGTCATTCCTTTCACTCTTAAACTTTGATCTTTCCCTGTGCTCTGCTTTAGAGACAACATAAAGACAAAAAAAAAAGAGATCAGATATTTATGTTCTTAAACTGTTTATTTTCTCACAGAACTGAAAAGACGAGAATACTGAATTAAACTTACTGAGCTATCTACATTTCCAAGTGCTCTCATTAACAATATATTCTAAAAGCAGGAACAACAACAAGGTGACATATCTTAATCAACAATGTGTGCAAAATCACCTTTTATAACACCAATTACCATTAATGAAAAAGGGTCAGTTTCTCCACTGATATTTAATAAGAATGTTGGCTGGGTGTGGTGGCTCATACCTATAACCCCAGCACTTTGGAAAGACTGCTGAGATGGGAGGATTGTTTAAGCTCAGGAGTTTGAGATCAGCTTGGGCAACATGGTGAGACCTCATCTCTACAAAATTATCCTGGCTTGGTGGTGCATGCCTGTAGTTACAGTCACTCAGGAGGCTGAGGCAGAAGGATCACCTGAGTCCAGGAGGTCAAGGCTGCGGTGAGCAGTGAGTGTGCCATTACACTCCAGCCTGGGTAACAGATTGAGACTCCGAGTCAAAAAAAAAAAGAATCTAAGAATTGACTTCCAAACTGATATCTCAGGAAACAAGTAGTTGGGATCCCAGTAATCTACTTAAGTTTTTTTCTTTTTAATTTTATAAATTTTACGCACCCTTACAGCACATCAACTACCTTCCTAAAATAAAACAAAAGAGTCAAAGCAGATAACCCTCTTCCTCAAGAGAAAGTTTTGTCACTTAAAAGACATTTGTATCAATTATGCAAAATGAGTTAAGTCTAGACGTACAATGATACACTTATAAATAGCTTCTTTTTAATCAAACTCCCTGACTCCATTCTGAGAATGGAGACTTGTTTTGTAATAAAATCAATATTGAGCTTCTTGAGGCAATTCCAGTTTTTATATTGCCTGGACATATTAAAGGTACATCTAAGCCGGGCTCGGTGGCTCAGCCTGTAATCCCGCACCTTTGGGAGGGTGAGGTGAGTGGATTGCCTGAGCCCGCGGGTTCGAGACCCGTGGGGGCAGCGAGACCTCATCTCTACAATAAATCAAAAAATCAGCCAGGTGTGGTCGCGCATGCCTGTAATTCCGACTACTCGGAAGGCCAAGGCGGAAGAATCACCAGAGCCCAGCAGGTCAAGGCTGCAGTGGCCAGGCGCAGCCACTGCACTCCAGTCTGGGCGACTAAGTGAGACTCCAACTCAAAAAAAAATTTAAAAAAGTACATCTACTCTTAAGGGAATTTCTTGTACCCTTGTGATACAGAAAAATAAGCAAATACAGAGTTTTCAGAGGACACCTCATCTACTCACCAACATTCCTGTTTGGATCCCGGTCTTTGCTGCGCCCCCTACTTCGGCTCCTGCTACGACTCAGCCCTCGACTCTTGCTCCGACTCTTACTCCTGCCTCTTCTCCAGTCATACTTCTCACGGTACAATTCATTCCTCTCATAGTACCGGTCATAGTCTCTCCATTTGCCATCTTCTCTTTTTTTCTCACGTGTCCTATAATACACGGATATAAATGCCATATATATAAGTTATAGAAATCAAGTTTACAAACAAATCTATAGCATGAAACAGTCTCCTTGAGTCATCAAAATGCATAATATCTGCACTCTTTTAGAAAGTTGCAAGGCCACCACCTAACTCCAATAATCCAATATATAAAAAGAAAAAAAAACATTCCTACTTCAAGCATACTGGGAGGGGAGAAATGAAAAAAAAGGGTGAATCCAAAGTATGGGGAGGGGTGGAGAGAACAGAGAAATTCAGAACTGCAAAAGAAAAAAGGTTCAAAACAAAGCTTTGCTAAACAAAGACCAATTTTTTGACGTTAGGTTGACAATTCAAAGTACAAACTGAACTACCTGTCATATAAAATGATATGATGATTTTAATACTAAGCACCCCTAACCAAATGGAACATTTCACGGATATTCTCTAAGGAGACTGCTCCCACCCCTGAGCTCTTGGGGAAGCACATAATGATGACTGTTTATAAAAGGAACAGAATATAAGACAAAAACTGAAAATAGAAGGAAGAAAGTTAACTTTCTCTTTCTTCAATGAATTTAGAGAGAATCAGTATTTATATTTAAAAATACCTTTAATGACCTTGCAGGGCAACAGAAAAGTAAGTTATCAATGTCTTCCTAATGAAAGATAAACACAAACCTTCGTTCACTAGATTCTGAACGAGTCTTCTGGGGACTAGGATATTTCTTTTTTTTGCCATCTCGTTCTTCCTCTGCTGGCTCCTGAAATATCTACAGAAAAACATTCAATAGAAATAAGAATAGTCCTTTATAAATTATGAAACACATCCACATGGTGCAAGAGAGGTCACAAATAAAAGCACTGAAATACTAATGTCAAATCATATCCAAAAGAGTTAGACAACAGCAGAAATAAAAAAGATGCTCAGATTACTTTAATAAGCAGTATGTCAATTTTCAAATGTTAAAGTAGGAAATGGTATTGTAGAAACAAAACAAGAAATTCATTATCTAAATTGAAATGAAATAGCAAATCTCTTAGTATCATACAGTAAAATGGTTTATATGTTCCTAATTATAAAATATATATAATATATATAATTAATTAATATATATAATTCACTTGAGGAGGACTTTAGATTTATTTCACAGAAAAAGTTTTAGGAACAAATGGCTAAGTTAATGAATGGAATAAAACTGAGTATTTAATGTAAACTATGGAAGGCTGGTATTGGAACTAACAGAAATGTTAAGGTTTCTCTTAAAGCCTAATAGTCAAGAGTGGCCAGAGGGTTGGGTGCGATGGCTCACACCTGTAATCCCAGTACTTTGGGAGGCTGAGGCAAGAGGAATACTTGAGCCCAGGAGTTCAAGACCAATCTGGGCAACACAGCAAGACTTCATCTCTTAAAGGAAAAAAAGAAGGGACCAGAAACCAATCCAGTGATTTTTATTCCTGTCTTTTAACAGAAGTTGATCTCAAACCAGACATGTAGCCTTTATAAGACAAAGGTAAAATAAAGTCAATTGCAAGAACTAAACAAATGCCCATGTAATGGAGAAGCTTACTTACAAATAGCCAAATCAGAAAGTGAGTGAATGGATTAAGAAGTAATTTAATAAAATTCAGGAAACATAAAATTGCAGCCACAATATGGCAACCATATAGTGCCGTCAAAAACACTAGTCATTCAACTACATTTAAAAATCACTCTCTCTACCAATCCACAAGAAATACAGAGAATGTATTACTCCACTGAGATGTAATAAGCAAAATCCAGACAGGAAAAAAACTTTATAGAATAACCAAATTCCTTCACAAAATAAATTTTAAGGGAAAAGAAGAGGAAAAGAAGGGAGCAACAAATACAGTATGCTTCATAAATCATAGTATATATCTAAGTAGTTTTTCCAGAAAACAGAATGAATTGTGCCAATGATTCAAATTCTCTCATCTTGTTCTTCTTGTGGTCAATACTCTAGTTGTAAAATAACTGATAGAACAATGTAGCTGAGAATTAAGGAAAAGTGGAAATGGGTAGTCCTGAGATAGATTTGCTCCTTCATACCCTGTTCAGAACAACTGAGCACAGACCAGAAGACAATTTAACAAAGAAACATGCCAACTCAAACTTCCTTCCTGCCACATTATCTAAGAGAACTACTATAAACTATTACTTTTATGCACTATCACATGAACTATTATTTAGGCCAGCAATTAAGTTATGTATAAAACTTGGAAAACGAGAAATGCCAGAAAGTGTCAGATGGAATAACCCTACACAGAAACTGAAAGTATAGATTTTTTACAATTCTCAAAATTAGTATTTACAAAGACACAAATAAGACAATGAAAATCTGTTGTTTTTTTAACCTGTTTTCTCAACGCTCAAGATAATAAAAATTTTCTCTTATATTAAATCTGCTCCCAATTATGAGATGATTACAGGGCATGATATAAAAATAAAGATGTAACAGGGGTCTCAATTTTTAATTAAATGTAGCTACCTTTTGTTTTCTTTTAAATTTGGATCAGCCCAATCAGCCTAGCATTTAAAAATGAATCAGAAATGACAACAAATGATATGCGTTCCTTAGAATGAATTCTGGAAACGGGCTGGGCATAGTGGCTCACACCTGTAGAGCCAGCACTTTATGAGGGTGAAGGAGGAGGACTGCTTGAGGCCAGAAGTTCAAGACCAGCTGGGCAACATAATGAGATCCCACCTCTATACCAAAAAGTTTTTTTAATTGACCAGGCATGGTGGTATGTGCCTTTAGCCCTAGCTACTCGGGAGGATCATTTGAGCCCAGGAGTCCGAGGCTGCAGTAAACTCTGATCATGTCACTGCACTCCAGCCTGGGCAACAGAGTTAGACACTGTGTCTAAAAGAAGGGGGTATTGTTTGATCATTTGACAAAACTGGATAAAAAAGAGTAGATTAAATTATTGTAACAGATGCTAAATTTACAAAATTGATAACAGTATCATAGACCTAAGAGAAAATCCTTATTCCTAGAAAATACACACTGAATTGCTTAGGAGTAAAGAGATGCAATGTATGTGACTTACTATCTAGAAAAAAATCATTATGGGTATGGATATATAAAGAGAGAAAATGGGGCAAATCTCAGTAAGTAAATCTAGAATGCCTATAATCAGCACTTTGGGAGGTCAAGGCAGGAGGATTGCTTGACCAGCCTGCGCAACACAGCAAGACCCTGTCTCTACCAAAAAGAAAAAAGTAATAGATATATGTCGTATAAATGTTTTGGTTACTATTCTTATAATTTTTTATGTAAGTTTTAAATTGTTTCCAAACAAAAAGTTCAAAAAACTTCTGTCTTCAGAATAAATGCAATAAAAACAAATATTAGAAAATATTTCTTTATAATAACCAACACATGTGCCAGGCACTGGAATAAGAACTACATATGCACATCAAACCTCATTTATTTCTCAGTACTATTCTGATCCTCATTTTTTACTGATGTGAAAGTGAGACAGAAGTAACTTGTTATAGGGCTGTTATTTTAACTCATGCAAGCTGACTGGTAGAACTTGCATTCTCATCATATTCTATACTGTCTGTATATAAAAGGAATTACATATTAACTCTGTAAAATTTCCTCTTGGTTCAAACAATTAAGTTGCCATCTATAAACATGTCTTATACTTCAACATTGTAAAAGCATTTAACCTTTCCAATGTAGACAGTGATGTTTATAATTACATTATTTTTAAAACTCTATGAAGTTAAAAAGAATAAATAGTTTCTTTAATACATAAAAATGTGTTGCCTAATGATTTCTCTTGAGGTTTCATTAGTATTTTACTTTTAAGGTTGGGTTCGGTGGCTCAGCCTGTAATCCCAGCACTTGGGGAGGCCGAGGCAAGAGGACTGCCTGAGCCTGTGGGTTCAAGATCAGCCCAGGAAACTTGGCAAGACCTTGTCTCTACAACAAATAAAAAAGTAGCCAGCTGTGGTAGCAAGTGCCTATAATTCTGGCTACTTGGAAGGTTGAGGCAGAAGGATCGCCGGAGCCCAGCAGGTTGATGCTGGGGTGGCCGTGAGCATGCCACTGCACTCTAGTCTGGGAGATGGAATGAGACTCCAACCCAAAACAAACAAACAAAGCAAAACAAAACTTTACTTTTAGTCCGGCCTCTATATTTAACTACTTTTTCTTTTTCTAAAAGTCACCGGATAAGATTTCTCTGACTTCGTCAATAACACTAAAATATTTCTTGAATCTCAAAACAAGTGATCTGAAATTCTTCCAACTCTTCAAGTTCAAAGAACTAAGAAACCCTGGTAAAGAATCTGTACCATGCCTAAAATCCAGAAACTTCAACTAATAAACAATTACCTCTATAGCACTAAACCTCTAACTAAGGATACTGGTGTAGTATGAACTAAGAAGCCCCGAAAGCCCCCCCTACAAAAAAAATTTTTGTATTACCTCTTCTTTAATTTCTTCTTTTTCTTGGACTAGTGGTTTTGGCTCGGGTTTAACAGGTTCCAAAGGAGGAAGGTAGTTCTTAGTATAGAGACTTTCAAATAGTTTGTCCACAAAACCTGAAGTTTCTAAGAAGAAGAAATATTTAAATGTTGCACAAACAAAAACAAAACCTTGACAACATACTGGCAGCAAAGTTTAGGAAAACAGGACATCTTGTACACCGCTAGGAGGACCGAAAATAATTCCTATCTTATGGGTGTTAATCAAGGTTTTTAACTTCTGGGTTTTAAACTTCTGGATTTTTTAATCCTTCTGACATACTTGCAAAATGATATATATGCAGGACTGTTGGTGTATGTAATAGCAAAAGATCAGAAACAACTCAAATTTCCAAGAATAAGAAACTAATTAAATGAATTTTAGGTCTACTATACAACAGAATACACAGCAGCTGTAAAAAGAACGAGTACAGATAATACCAATTCTTGAGGATATAAGAGTAAATATTTGCATGTGTGTATATCTACCTAAATAAATAAACTGAAAGGACACAAAAACTGACAAAATTGTGTACCACAGGTGAGAAGGCAGCTATAGAACAGGTAAGAGACTTTCATGATACATCTTTATGTTGTTCAATTAAATGTACCACCTATTCAAAATTTTTAACTGAAAATATATTTAAATCAGTTGAAATATTTATTGACATGAAAGACACAGAAGTAGCTGTTTTGTATTTTATCTAAAGGCTGCTATATTTTGAAACTTTTTCAGACAATCAAATGAAACTAGATGAATTTACTATAAGTATCACTATCAAATGTTTATATTGTCTTATTAAAACCAAATTTAACTTTCACTGGTCCTACCCTAAGGAACAGCTAGAGTATTAAAAGCACAACACAGACTAGGCTGGGTGTGATGCCTCATGTGTAATCCCAGCACTTTGGGAGGCAGAGGTGAGAAGACTGCCTGAGTCCAGGCGTTCAAGACCAGCCTGGGCAACTTGGTGAGACCTTGTCTCTACAATAAGTCAAACAATTAGTTTGGCATCGTGGTTCATGCCTGTAGTTCCAGTTACCTGGAAGGCTGAGACGGAAGGACAGCTGGAATCTAGCAGGTTTAGGCTGAGGTGGCCGTGAGCATGCCACTGTACTCTAGCCTGGGCGACAGAGTGAGACTCCAACTCAAGAAAAAAAAGAAGCACTTACATAGGTTCTGCATACACATCAATTTTGCTTTTTGTATAAAAGCAATTTCTAAAAAGTCAAATGACCTTTTCTTCATAAAAGTAACAACTTCTTTACACTACTAATTCGTGCAATAAGCATTTTTCCACGATTACAAAACTGTTAAAACTCTTGTTAACTGTTACATACAATCTCAGGATAACAAATAACTTAATCAGACCCTTGGAAAGCCTTTATAATCAGAAGACTTTCCTCTTATGATTATTTTTAAAACTATCTTATAATATGTATTTACCTTTTATAATTTAGAAGACATATAGCCCAATTTTAAAAAAGCAAAGATAAACATTAACACTAAATGACATTCAAGATATTAAATTTTTTAAAAGCATATTATAAAAGAGTATTCATTTAATATTACTTTAAAATGTAATATAAACATAGACATAAGTCTAGAGCTGCACTGGCCAATATGATAGCCACTAGTCACATATGGCTCTTTAAATCTGAGTTTAAAAAAATTTTTTTTGCCAGGCTCACGCCTGTATTCCCAACCCTTTGGGAGGCTGAGGTGAGAGGACTGCCTGAGACCAGGGGTTCGAGACCAGCCTGGACAACTTGACAAGACCCCATCTCTACAATAAATAAAAAAACTAGCCAAAAGTGGTGGTGCATAATTGTACTTCCAGCTACTTGGAAGGCTGAGGCAGAAGGATCACCAGAACCCAGCAGGTGGAGGCTAGGGTGAGCTGTGATCACGCCACTCACTCGTCTGGAGTCTATTGGGCCTCACTCTGTCGTCCAGACTGGAGTGCAATGGCATGATCATAGCTCACTACAGCCTCGACTTGCTAGGCTCAGGTCATCCTTCCACCTCAGCCTCCAGAACAGCTGAGACTACAGGTGCATGCTACCACACCAGGCTAACCTTTTTATTTTTTACAGAAACAAGGTCTTATTATATTGTCTAGGCTGGTCTCGAACTCCTAGGTTTAAGCGATTCTCTCACCTTGGCCTCCCAAAATGTTGGGATTACAAGCATAAGTCCCAAATTTGAGTTTAAATTAATAAAAATTTAAATTTAAAATCAGCTTCTCTCACATATTAAACAAATTTCAAGTGCTCAACAGCCACATGTGGCTAATGGCTACCAAACAGGAAAGTACAGACAGACACATCCATCACTGCACAAAGTTCTCAAGGATAGTGCTAATCTAGAAAGACATACACAGCAGTTAACAGTGATTTTATCTCTGGTGACAAATTTATGGTTGTTTATTTTCTTATCCTTTTTAAAATGTAGTGCTTAATTCTTTCTCATGTATAATGCTTATATAATGTTTAAAAATTACTAAAAACCTTATCGCTTTTTAATAACAAAGAAAGTCTTAGACGTCTAAACATATATTTGCCTCTTACCCCAAATATCTTTACTATGTTTTGCTTTTTCTTTTTTCAAGGCTCTATATTTCACATGACTCATCTTTAATGGAAATGAATTAATGCATTTAGAAAAGAAAGCACTCATCTGTACTGGGAAGGAATTTTGTAAGTAATAGTTACTGGTTTTGTTTTGTTTTTACCAAAAAAATAAAAAAGTCATAAAATGCATGAAAAAAAAGGTAATCCTGTGTTTTAGACTGAGAAGTCATATTTACTTTTTCCTTTCTCAGTAGAAATTTAATTTAAAGAATATCTTCTCATCACCAATAACTACAGCAACTGATATGTGTGCATTATTCACATTCCTGTTCATTCAGTCAATGATATTTACTGAACATCTTCCATCTGCCAGGCACTATAGGTTCCAAGTCTCCACTCTCAACAAAAGGAAAGACAAAGGATGGAAGGACAGATAAACGGGTAAATAAACACATGGCAGGTGGTAACAAGTGCCATGAAAAAAATAAAGCAGGGTTGGCAGGAGGAGAGTGAATGGAGGCATAGAATATCCTATGCTGTATATAAAGTGCTCAGGAGAAAGTGCTCTGAGAAGGTAACATGGAAAAAGAGACCAGAAAGAAATGAGGGAGGAATTCATGTTTCAGGCAAGGGTAAAATGAGTTCAAAGACCCTAAATTGGGAACATATTTGCCATATTTAAAAAAAAAACATGGTCAATGTGGCTGGAGTGCAACAAATGATGGGGAGGGATCACAATGAGGTCAGAGAGGCAAAAGGGGAAGCCTCAAGGAAGCTCTGTAAACCATGCAAAGTGTTCTGGTAAGAAGATGGGAAGAGAAGCCGGGCTCGGTGGCTCAGTCTTTAATCCTGTGCTTTGGGAGGCTGAGGTGAGTGGATTGCCTACGCCCACGGGTTCAAAACCCGCCTGGGTAACTTGGCGAGACCTCATCTCTACAATAAATCAAAAAAATTAGCCAGGCATGGTAGCACGCGCCTGTAATTCTGGCTACTTGGGAGGCTGAGGCAGAAAGATCACCGGACGCCCAGCAGGTTGAGGCTGCCGTGGCCGGGAGCGGCCACTGCACTCCAGTCTGGGTGACAGAGTGAGACTCCAACTCAAAAAAAAAAAAGAAGATGGGAAGAGAAAAGCACAAAGAGAAGAGGATCATGTCCATCCCTTCTTAGGTATCAAGAAGCCCCAGTCAAGGAGGATAAAAACAGATGGGCTCATGTTGTAATAACAGCAAGAATAAACAGCCTCACTACCCTTAAACTGTTACCTCTCAACTATCAACTAGGCTCTGCCAAAAGCTACAAAAGACCTAATCTCCTAAAAAGCTTTAAAGCTGTCATTGCCTCAATACTGGAAAGCAGCAAAGAAAGGTAAAACACCAGTCCTACCCAAAACACATGATAAATAATTAAGCATAAGTGGGCATATTCAAGTATTCAAAGGTCCCTGACCACTTACTTTCCTATCAAGCTTATATCTTCAAGACTTTTCAGGAAGTTTTAAATTCAAAATCTTTACCTAAATACTTCATTGAAGGCCTATAATAATTACCTTTTTGTAAAAAGACATCAAGTTGATCAGCACAAAAGGCTTTCAATTCTTTCTCAGGTTTGTCCTTCTTGACCAGTGCTACAACATAGTTGGCTAAGGCTGACGGGTCAGCATCACATCTAATGAGGCAAAAAAGAAAACAAAAATTTTAAACACCTTTTTTTAAACAGTGGTATTATTAATGAAGTCACTCCTATATTCGAAAACCAAAGTTCAAAGTTTTTTATTTTAAAAAGTGACTGTGAATATAAACATTTATTACAATAAACATATACATACTGTGAGAGTTTCCTTTTCTCTTTATTTCTATAAAATAGTTTGTCTCCTATTTTCAAAGTTCTAATTGCTCCAAGAATGTTGAACCAGATCTATATTTATTTGTTCTCTGAATGGTTAATAGGGAAAGAGTGACAATTGGCCCTTAAGTTACTGTTTGACATCTAGCCTACCACTGTCAATAACACCCTCAGGAACTATCTATCTGCTCCATGTGACCAATGAGGAAAGAGCATGGGGCAGCTTTCTCATCTCCTCAAGACACCTCTCCATACAACCCCAGGCACCAGCATCTAAAAGAAGTTGTCAAGTCCCCACTAATCTTTTTCATGAGTATCTTAACGATCTTTTTAATAAGCGAAAAACACTAAGGATAGCACTTAAATATTACTGGCAATTGTTTTAGTGCCTATAAGCAAGAAAGAAAAGATCTAGAAGTTAGAAAGAGACAGAAATGATGAAAGGGTGACAGAGATAACCTTTATGTACTTCACATTTTCTCTAGTCAATAGTTGCCGACACTGACACTCAAGATCACCTCCTATGTCAACATGGGCAGCGCATGATATCCTTGGACCGCCAACTCCTGATGTATAGCTGTCTGTCAGACTTAACATTTTATCTCTATCACATGAAACTAAAAGTTTTCACGTTGCAAATATGTGTGTATGTATGTAAAATATTCTAAATTTCTCCATTAACGCACACTAAATTACACATATCCTTTGTGGCTTCACAGGGTTGTTATAAGGATAAAAACAAAAAAATTCCAAATGACAATAAATAAAACCATTAGGCAATCAAAGTGATTGTATTGCTAAAAAACACTATTCAAATCTAAGTAGCTTAGAAAGACCACATGCAGAAGATTGAAACAGGACCCCTACTTATCACCATACACAAAAATCAACTCTAAATGGATCAAAGACCTAAACTAAGACCTCAAGAATCTAAGAAAATGCAGAAGACACCCTTACAGAAATTGGAATAGGCAACCCATTCCTGATCAAACCCCAAATGCTCATGCCATAAAAGATAGACAAGTGGGACCTCATCAAACTGATAAGCAGCCAGGCCCGGTGGCTCAGCCTGTAATCCTGCACCTTTGGGAGGCTGAGGTGAGTGGATTGCCTGAGCCCGCAGGTTCGAGACCCGCCTGGGCAGCGAGACCTCATCTCTACAATAAATCAAAAAATCAGCTGGGCGTGGTAGTGCATGCCTGTAATTCCAGCTACTTGGAAGGCTGAGGCGGAAGGATCGCCGGAGCCCAGCAGGTCGAGGCTGTGGTGGCCGGGAGCAGCCACTGCACTCCAATCTGGGCGACAGAGTGAGACTCCAACTCAAAAAAAACCCAAAAAAACTGATAAGCTTCTGCAAAGCAATATAAATCATCAAGAGAGCAGGGAGACAACCCACAGAATGGAGAAAAATATTTGCCAACTGTATACCTGACAAAGGCCTAATAGCTAGGATCTACAAGGAACTCAAACATGCCAAGATTTTACAAAAAGAAAAAAAAAAAAGCCCTATTAAAAAGTGGGCACCTCAGCCTTTCAAGTAGCTGGAACTACAGGCACGTGAAGAAAAAAAAGTGAGCAAAAGATATGAACAGACACCTCTCAAAATAAGACATAAGAGCAGCCAACAGATACATGAAAAAACGCTCAGCCTCACTAATCACCAAAGAAATGCAAATTAAAACCACACTGAGATACCACCTAACTCCAGGCAGGATGGACATCATCAATAACTCAAAAACAACAGATGCTGGAAAAGATGCAGGGAAAAGGGAACACTTCTACACTGCTGGTGAGAGTGTAAGCTAGTAAAACCTCTGTGGAAAACAGTGTGGTAATTTCTAAAAAAACCTAAAAATAAACCTTCCATGTTACTCAGCAATCCTCCTTCTGGGAATATATCCGCAGGAATACAAATCATTCTATAAAAAAGATACCTGCACCTGCATTTTTATTGCAGCATTATTCACAACAGCAAAAACACAGAACTAACCATGCTTGTCCATTGAAAGTGGAATGGATAGAAAACATGTGGTACGTATACACAATGGAATATTACACACCATAAAAAAGGACAAAATTATGGATTTCACAGCAACTTGGATGAATTTAGAGTCTAATACTCAGTGATGTCTCACAGAAACAAAGAACTAAGTACCACATGTTCTCACTCATAAGCAGACCCTGAACATTTAATAATACTATAAGAATACTATAACATTTAATAATACTATACTACTATAAGGCAGTAGTGGAATATTGCAGGGGTGGAGAGGGGACATGGCATCAATAAGAGTACCTGATCTCAAACCAGGCTAAGTGGGGACCAACGGGAGGTCCAACTTTACCTGTAAGATGACCGCTTATCTACCTAATACTGAATTGTACCCCACATCTTTAAAATAAAATTTGAAAAATAAATCTAACTAACCTTGTTCTGTAATCCTTGGGCCTCCACTGTCAACCAGAAAAGTAAAAAGTTTCAGCTCAGCTGGGACACAGTGGCTCACACCTGTAATCCCAGCACTTTGGGAGGCAGAGGTGAGAGGACTGCCTGAGCCCAGAGGTTGCAGACCAGCCTGGGCAACTTGGCAAGACCTCGTCTCTATAAAAAAATCAAAAAATTAGCTGGATATGGTGGCACACGCCTGTGGTTTCAGGTACTCAGAAGGCTCACCTGAGCCCAGTAGGTCGAGGTGCGGTGGCCATGAGTGTGCACTGCACTCCAGACTGGGGGATAGAGTGAGACTTCGACTCAAAAAAAAAAAAAAAAATTTCAGCTCGAGAGTATCAATCACATTTCCAACAATCATATGAGATTAGTAAACAAAAGATAAACCAACCACCAGCATCTTTACTTCCTTCTAGTTTGTAATTTTAAAGTTCATTAATTCAATAAAACAATTTTTTTGTTGTCAATACTAACAGTCATGGGGAAACCTGATTCTTTAAACTTATCCATGCACTAAATTCTGAGAAAGAAAATTTCAATGACTGTCACTTTTACAAAACTCAGAGCTAATTTTAAAAAATATATATGGGCAAAGGTGGAAGTGCAAAGAGAGAGTATAAGTGTCAAAGATGATGAGCTACATATCAAAAAATGCACTTTTTTAAAAAGTCAAGATTTTCCTTAAGTAAAAAATAAGTTACATTTTGGAGAATTATGAACAAATCCCCCTAGTTAAGTCCAATTGCTAAATTCCAAAATGGATAAATAGACATATACTGCATACTTGAATTAGCTAAGAGAGTACACCTGAAACGTTCTCACCACAAAAAAATGTTAACTGTGAGGACAGATATGTTAATTAGCTTGACATAGTAACCATTTCACCATGTGCATATATAGAAAAACATCACATTGCACACCTTAAATATAATTTTTACTTAAGAAAATAAAATTTTAAATGAAAAACAAAAATAGTGGGTATGCAGCATTTCCAAGTTCAAGAAATATCACACATGCCATGCTCACCTTAGCTATTCTATAAACATCTTAAAATACAGATGTGTAGGTAGGTTTAATTTTACCCCTAGAATAAAATATTTTTTATCAGAGTAGTTCTAATCAATATTCATATGAAGGGAAGAAGGGGCAAAAAATCTTATTTCCATCTTTACTTAGAATGTTCAGATACTATACAGGAATATTCGAAAACAAAAGAAGAAGACTTAGAAAAATAAATAAGAATGGCAAAAAATGGCAATGTTATTTTCTCTGGTGTTATAAGAACATTCAAGGAGTCTCATGATCTGACAGATTTATTGCTGAGAATGTATGGATATGAGGTTCCTAGTGAGAAACAGACAAAACATTCAGATATTGGACAAACAAAATGGGTTTAACAAATCCAGACATCTTTTACATATTCTTATTATTCAGACTAAAAAAATAAATGTCAAGTTAGGTTGTTTCTGATGAAACATATTTTGATGTGATGGTGTTAAACGTCAGCATGGGGGGGGACACATCATCAATAAGGGTACCTGATCTCAAAGCAGGCAAAGTGGGGACCAAAGGGAGGCCCAAACGTTCCCTGCATGATGACCATTTGTATACTTAATCCTGAACTGTACACCACATCTTTAAAATAAAATAATAATAGTAATAACAACAGTAATAATAAAGTTAACATGAATAGCCACCAGAAGGTAAAGAGTAGAAAACGCTAGACTCAGGAAAAGAGAATCATCACAGATTCTAAACATTTGTTTAATGTGAGGGGACAAATGACTGTTAATCACTAATAGTTAGAATTCTGCACCAAATAGAGAAGCATGCTTACAGCCAAAGGAATAGGACTATTTAAACATATATCCATAAATTCACTATGAAGAAAATTATCAGTCTGAAATAAGATGTCTCACTAATTAAATAGTTACAAAATTAAATACACTGGGGAGTTTTCTGTAATTTTCTAGACCTATATGATTATTCTCAGTTATTCTTTCAACATATTGACCCTTTACTATATAATCTTAAAAACTAACAGTTATCATATGCAGCTATGGTACTAACAGTAGCTTAGTAAAGCTTCCTGAAGTATGTCACACACAAAAAAAAGACCTTTGACAGACTATCAGACAAATGCAGGATCATCTTCTCCCCCCAAAAATCACCACTTGTTACTTCTCTTACCCAAGAAGTGTACTTAAAACCTTTCAGCTATTTATTTGGAATCAAAGCTTATGGGAATTCATTTCTGCTTGACTATGAAGACAAACATATTTTGAAATTAAAGAGATTTTAAAATTTGGTAACCATGACTATATTTAATATACATGTTTCTAGACAACAAGTGAGATCAGAAAATAATACCCACCTTAAAATACTATTGTACTACAAAGTCAACTATATTTATAAAGATAAATTAAATGATTCCTTTAAGAAATCCCAGCACTTTGGAAGGCAGAGACAAGAAGGTTCAAGACCAGCCTGGGCAACATGGTGAGACCTCATCTCTACAATAAATAAGAAAATTAGCTGAGCGTGGTGACATGTGCCTATAGTTCCAGCTACTTGGAAGGCTGAGGTGGAGGACCGCCTGAGCCGAGTAGGTCAAGGTTGCAGTGGTCACTGAGTGTGCCACTGCACTCCATCCTACAAGACAGTGAGACCCCCTACTCAAATAAATAAATAAATAAATATTGTAAAAAAAAAAAATTAGGCACATAGCAAACCCATGGAACTAAAACTCAGTGGCAATTCCACACAAGTAAAATCTAATATGCAATATGTGTTTTCCGAATGTATATCTGCACAAAAAAATCGAATGTATCCTAAGAATCAACTAATAGTTACCTTTTAAATAAAATGAAGAATCAACAAAAGAAACTTCCTAAAGCTTAATATAAGTTACAAATATGAGGACTCCTTAAAATTCACATCACACATAACAATGTTAAGAACATGTTTCAATTATCTTTTGAGTTATTTAAAAAATAAAATCAATTTTTATTAGGGTAAGCTAACAGAAATATTGCCCAAAAAATGCCTTATCTGTAAAAGTCTCAAATGTGTCTCTTTCCTCTTTTAATAAAATCTCCATGGTACACATATTACACATCTGCTGAGCTGGTACGTAAGCTTTATGGAGGATTTCAGACATATGCTCAATTCCAAGATCAAAGAGCAGGGTCCTACATCTTTGGCCCCAAGCCAAAAAACACTACTAAAAAAAATTATAGTTGACTTGTATTAGGAAAAAAGCCAAGACTACTTAGTCCTTTTCCACTTTCAGAAAAATTTGCATGTTTCTGAGTATGGGCCTAATTTTAAGTTCTATATTAGTGTGATCTTTGTTTCAAAGGTGAGACAGCTAATAAATGTGCTGAGTCACAAGAAAAAAATCTGAACTGTGTATCAAAAGCTATTAAAAATGTTCATATTCTCTGACCAGTAAGTTATGGGAAACCAGAATGAGAAAATAAAGGCAAATATAAAAATTACTACTGGGACCTAGAGACACTAAAAAATGTATTTATTGTATATAAACAGCACTACTTTTAACAAAAAAAGAGTCAAAGTAACCATTCTCTTATTGCTGGATGTGTGTGAAATATTAGGCATCCAAAGTAATGGTTATAAAAGCAACATACAAATATGAAAAATGCTTCTGATATAATGTCAATTAAAGAAATCAAGATATAGCTGGACACGGTGGCTTATGTCCGTAAATCCCAGCACCTTGGGAGGCTGAAATAGGAGGATCGCTTAAGTCCAGGAGTTGGAGACCAGCCTAGCCAACAAGGTGAGACCTCATCTCTACAAAGAAATCAAAAAATTATCCAGGCATAGTTGCACATGCCTGTAGTCCCAGTTACTAGGGAAGATTGCCTGAGTCCAGAAGGTCAAGACTGTGGTAAGCCATGACCGTGCAACATCACTAGTCGGTACGAAAGAGTGAGACCTCAACTCAAAAAAAAAAACTACACTGAAGCTGATTTTAGAATTTGTTAATACATATTCAAAATACACAAATATTGGTGTTTCTAATTATTTTCAAATGAAAGCTTTCTGTCTTAACCCTTTGGGCTGCTATAACACAATACCTTAAGCTAATTTATAAACAGAAGTTTATCGTTCACAGTTCTGGAAGGTGGGAAACTCAAGATTAAGATGCCAGCAAATTTGGTTCTGGTAAGGGCCTATTCCTCATAGATAGTGCCTTCTGTGTCCTCACATGGCAACAAGCAGGCTCCCTCCAGTCTCTTTTACATATATGTGCTAATCCATTCATGGGGGCTCTCTGTCCATTTATGATCTATCACCTCCTAAAGGCCCCACCTCTTAACACTATCATGCTGGGAATTAAGTTCCAATATATGAATTTTGGTGGACACTAACATTCAGACCATAGCACTTTCATCTTTCTCTTAATTAGGGGCCTTCATGAATGAATATGATATGGAAGAAACACCCTGAGACTTTTCCGAATTAAAAAATATATACATACATCCATGGTGCAAACATCATTTGATATTTGGACTATAGTTCCTAGTACAGTAGCCACCAGATAAATATATGCACAAAATTAGACTAAAAAAAAAAAAGTACTTTTCTTATTGCCAACTAACCTAAATATACAAATGAGGATATTCATTCATTTAAACATTTACTGAGTGTTTATTAAGTGCCAAGTATACCACTTGGTAATGAAATTACTTGGAACAAAACAGACCTTGCCCTGCAGTCACATGTCCAAGAAGTGAATATAAAAACAAGTAATTATGGTACAAAAAACCAAATGGTATAAAAAAGGATTAGGCCGGGCACAGTGGCTCACACATGTAATCCCAGCACTTTGGGAGACAGAGGTGGGAGAACTGCCTGAGCCATGGGTTTGAGACCAGCCTGGGCAACTTGGCAAGATCTCCACAATAAACCAAAAAATTAGCCGGGTGTGGTAGCCTGCGATTCCAGCTTACCTGGAAGGCTGAGGTGGAAGGATCACTTGAGCCCAGCAGGCCAAGGCTGCAGTGACCTTGAGCATGCCACTGCACTCCAGCCTGGGTGACAGAGTGAAACTCCCAACTCAAAATAAATAAATTAATTAATTAATCAATTTAATTTAATAAAAATAAAGAGATTAATAATGAAGTAAGTAACAACATCATGAGAGGATAAGAGAAGACATGGCAAGATACATAGAACTATAAAAGCAACTTCTGGCTTCTGGCTGATAGATAACATTGGGCCAGAAAGAACTCAGGAGCATGACCAAAGGACATAAGAACAAATTATGTCCTTAACTTAGTACACTAAAACTTGCCAAGAACTCTTCCGGCCAAAATAAGTCCTTTTCTATGAAATAGTGAAAGGTCTCCTTATACAAGATCCACACACTTTAGAGGTACACTAAGTCTTTGAAGCCACTAAGCACACTTCAGAAAATTAGAAAATCAGAAAATTCACAAAATTAGCACTTCTCAATCTTAAGAACATATCTTCAAAATACTTATTTAACCCTAGTAGTTTATTAGTAGTTTAGGTCTAACAGCTGCTAGACAGTAATTTTTCTTCCCATTTGGGCAACCACATAGATTACTAACCAGAGTTTAATTTGCTAATCTACAGTAGCATGTAAACTCTGGAGTTCAACTGAAGTATACGCACCATGACCACTGAACCAATAAATATGAACCAATAATCTTACTCTATGAATCTTACTGCTGACTTTTTCATCATACTTCAAGATGACAACATATTCAATCTCCCAGGGCACTTAACAGGACACTGACATGGCCAGAACTCACAGAAATTGCACATCCAGTCTATGACTTCCACTGGCAACTCCTGTTCCCCCTTACAGGACTTGCAATGAAACTCTAAATCTGTCCTGCACCAGACTATTATTTTATAAGTGGCAGTGGTGCTTAACATTAATAAGCAAAATACTTAAGCAGAGAGTTTAACGTATTTTCAAATTCCAAAAACCATAAAACTTCATTTATATTTATAGAATGATTTTGAGGTACACAAAGCACTTTTTAGAGACTGTATCATTAACACCAGATGTGTGAGGCAGGTAAAAGGCTAATATAATTTAGTTCTGCTTAAGAGAAAGGTTAGACAGTTTCTCCAAAGCCTCACAGTGAATAGGAGACAGATATGGAACTAGAAACTAAATGCCCTGATTCAAACAACAATGCTCTATTAAAATAGGAGCTACAGTCCAAAGAGTTCACAAAATTCACCATGCTTTTTTGTTTGTTTGTTTTGAGTTTGAGTCTCACTCTGTCACCCAGGCAGGAGTACAGTGGCACACTCACAGCCACTCCAGCGTCATCCTGCTGGGCTCCGGCAATCCTTCCACCTCAGCCTTCCAAGTAGCTGAAACTACAGGCGCACACTATTGCACCCAGCTAGTTTTTTTATCTATTGTAGAGATGAGGTCTTGCCAAGTTGCCCAGGCTGGTCTCGAACCCGTGGGCTCAGGCAATCCACTTGCCTCGGCCTCCCAAAGTGCTGGGATTACAGGCTGAGACACAGAGCCTGGCTCCCACCGTGCTTTTTAAAACATACAAGTACACCAAGATAAATTTTTACAATAAGCCAAACTAGCAGAAGTGACATACATATTTACATATACTTCACATATATAATATAAATAACTGAAACATTCTCCATTAAACACAGCATGTTTTGGTAGAAATCCAGTTTATTTAAAAATGCTTGCTGGGAGCCGGGCTCGGTGGCTCAGCCTGTAATCCCGCGCCTTTGGGAGGCTGAGGTGAGTGGACTGCCTGAGCCCGCGGGTTTGAGACCCGCCTGGGCAGCGAAACCTCATCTCTACAATAAATCAAAAAATCAGCCGGGTGTGGTAGCGCGCGCCCGTAGTTCCGGCTACTGGGAAGGCTGAGGCGGAAGGATCACTGGAGCCCAGCGGGTCGAGGTTGCGGTGGCCGGGAGCGTCCACTGCACTCCAGTCTGGGCAACCAAGTGAGACTCTAACTCAAAAAAAAAAAAAAAAAATGCTTGCTGGGCTCGGTGGCTCAGCCTGTAATCCCGTGCCTTTGGGAGGCTGAGGTGAGTGGATTGCCCGAGCCTGTGGGTTCGAGACCCGCCTGGGCAGCAAGACCTCATCTCTACAGTAACTCAAAAAATCAGCCGGGCATGGTAGTGCACGCCTGTAATTCCGGCTACTCGGAAGGCTGAGGCGGAAGGATCGCCGGAGCCCGGCAGGTCCAGGCTGCATTGGCCAGGAGCGGCCACTGCACTCCAGTCTGGGCGACAGAGTGAGACTCCAACTCAAAAACAAAACAAAACAAAAAAATGCTTGCCTGAACTCTTTTAAAATTACAAAAATGTCTTTAGTGTTTCATTCATCCCTTGATTTACTTAGAACCTTCCTTTTAAAAATACTTAAAATGAGCAGTCATTTCTAATAGAAAGAAACCATGGCATCCCCAAATTGTACATAATCCCTACATAGACTTTATGATTAGGATATCCAGGATAATTTGAGAAGTGAGGAAAGAGGAGTGCCCTAAACAAGAGCCAAGTCTAGTCTGTTTATGCAGCTGTAGGGAAAGAGACATAAACTTCTTGACTGGCCAGGCGTGGTGGCTCATACCTATAATCCCAGCTCTTTGGGAGGCCGAGGTGAGAGGATTGCCTGAGCCCAGGGGTTGGAGAACAGCCTAGGTAACTTGGTGAGACCTCATCTCTACGATATATCAAAAAATTAGCCAGGCACGGTGGCGAAGACCTGTAGTTCTAGCTATCTGGAAGGGTGAGGCAGAAGGAGCGCCTGAGCCCAGTAGGTCGAGGCTGCAATGGCCATGAACATGCCACTGCACTCCAGCCTGGCAACACAGTGAGACACCGACTCAAAAAAACAAAACAAAAACTTCTTGACTAAAGATATTAACTTCCCTCCCTCTTACTGTGTTCCCAACAAAAATAGTGGTACTAGTTTTTTTCCAGCTTGCTAAAGAGTCACTTCTTTCAGGTTCCCTCCTTCTGTCTTTCCTCTAGTAAAAGTGATAGTTATGTTCTACACCTTCAAAAGAAGTGGAAGGTAACAGATAAGCTCCAACAGCTCCTGCCATTTCTAATTTGTCTATGGGGAATAATCACATGTAAACTAGATTTGTTTAGAAATACCTCCTGTTACATGCTTTTGTTTCACCAGTGACAAGAGATAACATCTTAATAATCCTCCCACATTCGAAGCTTTTATAAATTTCATTAACTGTAAATTAAAATAAATAAGAAAATGCAACAGAAAATCATGTGCACAGCCACAGCTTAATTCCAACCTAGTCACTGCAACTATATTATCTCAAAGTCTAACAACCTGCTCTGAAACGTTCTGTTGTAGCAACATGCCAATCTGCCATGAAAATTTTCTTGAATCTGGAATATGCAAAAAGGTAAATTTACAAACACAACCCATGTCAGCATATCATTTATTATACTTTAGGGTATCTAAACAAGCAAAATAATCTCTCACGATGACATTCTAAGAAAGAAAATATATGATATCTGCATCTGCATTTACTATATATTACTAATATCTCCATCAAAACCCACTACTTATGCGAGTCTAAAAGGTTTTTTTGCCAGGCACAGCGGCTTACACCTGTAATCCCAGCACTTTGGGAGGCCGAAGCAAGAGGACTGTTTGTGCCCAGGGGATTGAGACCAGCCTGAGCAACTTGACCAGACCTCGACTCCACAATAAATCAAAAAATTAGCCGGGCATGATGGTGCACACCTGTAGTCACAGCTACTCAGTAGGCTGAGATGGAAGGATTGCCTGAGCCCAGCAGGTTGAGGCTGTGGTAGCTGTGAGTGTGCTGATGCACTCCAGCCTAGGCACAGAGTGAGATTCTGACTCAGAAAATAAATGAATGAATGAATGATTGAATGAATGAATAAATAAATAAAGAGTATTTTTATTTTGTAATTCCAAAAGTAATTCTACTTTGTAATTCTTAAAGTCTAAGTTGTGATTTTTAGGCCTTTAAAAAAAAAAAAAGCTATCAATGAGCAACAAAATTTTTTTTAAAAAGAAAGAAAAGAAGTATGTGTGCTTTAAGTTGAGCCTATAACTCAAATGGAGAAACTAAAGTCAATCACTCGGAAAGATAACTTTTACTCGTGAAAATTATAGAATAATTACTCTAATCAGTCTAAACAGCTAAACAAAAAGCCTAGTGCAAACAGCCTTAGCAAGATGAAGCTCCTACCTAAACTAAGTTTTCATAATAAAGAAAAAAAGGAAAACAAAACCAAAGCATTACTCAGAGTAAAAAATGTTAAGGCACTTGAAAAAATATCAAAAGAAAGACAAAGCAAGTAACTATAATGTTAAAAGTTGTTACCTTCTGCCCAAGACATAACATGTCTCATACTTTTAAACAGACAGCCACCAACAAACAAAATCAGAGCATGTATGGAAAATTGTCAAAAGAAAAAAGGCAACAAGAATAACAGGTGTATAAAATACGGAGGCAACTTTTTTCTTTTTTAACTTAAATAACATAAGGAATATTTTAAACACACAGACCTTTTTCCTTTTTTCAGTCTTTTTCCATATCTGGTCAATTTCACTCAACCTATCATATCGCCCACCTTTCACCACAATTCATTTTCTACTTTGTGCTCCAAAACTTTTTTATTGTAGGGGGAAAAAAATCAGCATATTCAAGGGACCCACATTCTTCAAAACCTTCAGCTGTGTCCAGAAGTCGTTTTCACTTTAACTAGAGCACCAGTAACCTAAACTTAGAAGCATATTAGTGCATACTCTCATTTATACCTGTGCTCTACTCACACACTTCTCAGAATGAAACCCCCCCCTGGTGCTGCCTCCCTTACCATCCTACCATGCTGACTACACCAGGCCGACACACTGGAATAGAGGATTCTTCCAGGATGTTACCTTTCCACACCAAGAAACCAAAGTAGCAAAAACAGAAAAGTTAATTAACAAGGTTTCTCAGAAGGACCAGGAAACAGATTGACGGGGAAGTAGCCTGGCACTGTCTCCCAACAGCCCCAACTTTATCCTGTGTCCACAACCCCCCAAAACAGCTCCCTCCTTTCACCTCTGAAAAACACTCAATTCTTCCACCAATGCAATCTAACCTAATGAATGAGCGCCTGCCCACCTCTTCCTTTTCTTTAAGGCAGAAAGCCCCAACTGCCAACAAGAGGATAAAGAGCAAAAATGAGAAGGGAGCAGATAACGATCCTTCCCTTCCATTCCCTCTTTCCAAAGAGTTGGGTGACGATGGATGTTTCTCTCCAACCCTCCAAGCTTTCCTCTCCTCCCTCTAGATCTTTCCAGAAACTAGCTACATCCCTGCCCCCCAAACAAGTTGGCGCTTCTGCTACCCCTTCCAAGCCTTCCAGTAACACTTCTACAAGTGTCTTGCACTACCCACAATATCTTAAAAGGACAGGCCTCTCTCAGTCTTCTCAGCCCCGCAACAATAACCCTAAACCCCAACTTCCTTTAGCTGTCCTCTCAATCTCGCAGTAATGGGTACAAAACCCTCACCCTTCCTACTCTTCCTGTTACTCCACCTGCACCTGAGACTCCCTCTGTGCTGCAGATACACCCCTTTCAACCCCTCCGCCGGTAACACTGCAGACCAACCCGCAATCACACTTCTAGAACCCTTTTCCCAGCCTTCCGTGGCATGTGAAAACCATCAGCTCTCCCAGCACTCTCAACTCCTCCGTGAGACTGGAAATCCCTTAACACCCTTGCTACCAGACTTACCCGCTCCCCACTATCTCCTAAAACCCTCCAATGTCCACACATCCCTTGCAGCCACTCCATCCTCTTTTTCAGACCCTTCAACATTCTTAAACCCTGAGGACGCCCCAGGAATGCCTCTAAAGCCTCGGCGTCCTGCTACCCCTTTCGGCCCGGGCACTTGGAGCAGGCCCTCGATACTCGGCCCCGAGACCTTTCAGCCCCGGGAGAAGAATGTTGGTCCGGCCCGCGATGCGCGCCGCGGTTCCCTTCCACGCCCCGATGTTCACGTGAAAAGCCCCCGAGAGCCTCTCGGCTCCCCGCCGGCAGAACCTCGGCCTCCGGCCGCCCCGCGCCGCTTCTCAACCCCCCGACATTTGTATCCCAAAAGTCCTCGCGCCTGGGCCCCCCCGCCCGCAGCGGCCCCGCGTCCGCTGCCCCAGCCCCCCACAATGGTGCCGGTACCACGGCGGGCCCCGCCCCTCCCCCACGCCCCCGGCCCAACGCCCACGCCCGCCGCCGCGCCGCCCGCCCGCTCGCTCACATCGGCTCCAGCAACTTGGCCAGCCAGGACTTGAGGGCATCCACATCCTCTATGAGCATGGTGCGGGGAAGGCGGGCTCGGCCGCCGGGCCTGCTCAGGCCTCCGTGGGGCTCCGCTCGCCGCCGCCTCGCGCTCCCCTCACGGCTGCCGGCGCCCGGGCCCACCGGGCATCTCAGGAGACTTGAGCCGACTCCCCCGGCCGGGGCCTAACAGGAACTAACCCGAGAGCCCTCGCGCAACCTAACCCTAGGCTCTGGAGGCGGGAGGCGGCGCCGAGTGGCGGGCTGGAGGACCAATAACAGAGAGAGGGCCGTGCGCGCGGGGCCAATGAGGCGACTCGCTCGCCCGCCGGCCGGCCGTACCCAGTGAGGGAGGAGGGATGTAGCAAGGTTGGTGGAGAGCTTAAGTGAACTCCTGGTGCAAGATGGTATCCTGGAGAAGGTGCTGTGCCTCTTAAAGGGGCCGCGGCCTCTTTTTGACCACGCCGCCGCCCGCCGCGGAGCACCGGCGGCTGCTGCTGGGAGTGCCTGGGGGAACCCGGCGAGCCCCTCCGCCTGCTTCCTTCCTCTCGTTTTTCCTGGAAACACATACTCGTGTCCCGAAATGACTCAGCTGTAGTAAATCTGCAACCCAACGTGCAGTGCGTTCACGTTCGACACATCGCACAGAATGCAAAATGTTACTTTTTTCCCTTACACGCTCCTTTTGATCTGCACTCACGCTTGTATTTTTTGCTGCTGTTTTAATTACGCAGGATGTTTCCGGCAGCCGTGCCTTGGAATCCTGTAATCGTCATTTTTAAAACGTGGCGCATGGATGTAAAAGGCTGAGGCCATTTCAATTTTACTAGTATTATTAGAAAGTGCTTTATTTAGGAAGAGAAATGATTCCGATAGGATTTTTTTTAACTATCTTTTCATTGCGTATCTAAAATTCAGGGTTTTCTTTTTTTTTCCGGGGAGCATCTTGATCAGCAAAAAAGGTATTAAAATTTTTAAAAGAAAAATTAGAAATTGCCGAAATAGGCAACGTAGTTTGTGCTAGGTGAAAAATTCCTTTTCGAGTTTTGAAATCTCGGCTTAGCACTGGTGTTAGAATGTTTATCCAATAACAAATGCTGAGCCCCTGCTCTGTGCTAGCACTGGGAAGGGCACTAGGGGTTCCATGGTAAGCAAAACAGGCCCTCCGAGAAGTTGAGCGATTTATGGGGTTATGCATTATAATAACATTTTGAAAAATACTTGAGAAGCACACACCTCATATAAAAGAAATGGATCCACCCAAATTAAGCAGGTATACTACATATACATAGAACAAGAGTAGACAGACTTTTTCTGTGAAGTATCAGATAGTAAATACAGTTTTGTCAGCCTTGAAATCTCTGTGGCAACTATTCAACATACAGTATTTTGACTTGAAGTTGGCCACAGACAACAATACTTACGTGAAAATTTTATGTAATTTTTACATATCATGAAGTTTTCTTTTGATATTTTTCAACCATTCAAATTGTAACCTCACAAGTGTACTAAAACAGTACCAACAGGGTTTGGCCTGCTGGCCACAGTTTGGGGACCCTTTACATAGAGTAATAAAAGCAGAAGTGCACTTACAAATCTTCTATTGAACCTCCCTTATTAGCACTCTCCCCACAACTTTACAAATGAGGAAAAAGACCCCGAGAGACAAGTGGTTTACCCAGAAGCACACATCTGTAGATAGAACAGAGGTAGCATCCAAAGATTCTGACAGTAAACTTCCTCACATCCAACTGTTACCTCTTCTTCTTCCTTCTGTCCCCCTTCCCTCCTTCCTTTATATGTATCCACAGTTCCCCTTCACTTCTTTCCACAATGGAGGTGAACGTTACCCCTAAAATGGCAGAAATGCAAAAGTATCTTGATTAGGCCTAAAGCTAGGCAAGAACTTGATAGTATGATCGAAATGGAGAAAGAATTGCCTTTATCACAGGAAATCACTCCTCTGAAAGAATTTCAAAGTACTTTTCAAATGTATTTATAGAAAAAAATTTGCAGGCCTTATTTCAGAGATGAAGGCACCAAAATACCAGCTTCCTGATGACCAAGGGCATCACTTAGCCAAGCTCATTACAGATAGTAAAACAAACATGATTATGGTGGTGAGATTTAGGTTTGGAGATCCTGGGTAATTTTTTTTCCTTCTTCTATTTTTCAAACTGCAATGTTATTATTTTACTTTTCTGAATTGAATGCTATGTCTAGAATAGTGCTTTGGATGTAGCTGTTGAAACCCAAAAAGTATCTTGGAGAAGTAGCCTCTGTAGAAGAGAGTGCTTTTCCAGAAGTGGAAGTGGGATACAATACAGTCAATCTCACCTCCATGCCTGGCTCATTCCATCTGCTGAATGGTTCAGATTTGGCCAGAAGCTATGGGCCAGAAAGTTTGCATTTAAGCTATTCAGTAGCATCCAGTGTGTGCTCAGAACTGACTTACCTGCAGTCCATGAATGGCACACTGATTTCAGTCATACAGTTATTGGGCTGCCCTGAATATAATGCATGCATACTCAGATATGTATTAATGCATCACACATATACTGAGTGCTGGTTGCTATGTGCCAGATTCTGTGCTTGGGCAAAGATAAAGAAAAGTTTGATGTTACATCCTTTCACTGCATTTTGGGAGCTCAGATTCTAGTAGCCTAACAGGCATTGGAAATAATAATCATAGCTAAAGTTGTTTCTCACATACTCCGTGCACCCTGTGCTAGGTATTTCAGTACATTGTCACCTCTCATCCTCACAGTACCCTATGTAATAGATACTATTCACAGAACATTGCATCCTAGAGAGGTTGTGAAGCTAATGAGTGGAAAGATCCAGCCTTGACTATGCCTGTTTGACTCCAAAGCCCACACCTTTAACCTTCACTAAACCATCACATTAGCAAACACTGAAATAAGAACTGTGGGGTTCACTCAAAATTCATTCAACAAATATGTGTTAAGCCTATTACCATCTGTTAGTCACTGTTCTAGGACAACAGAGAGTAAGACTGATTTTAAATAAATTTTCTTTTCTTAGATAAGGTGGATGTTAAGGTGGTTACACAAAAAAGAATGACTTAGAGTTCTCTTTTTTTTTTTTGAGTTGGAATCTCTCTTTTGCCCAGGCTGGGATACAGTGGCATGCTTACCACCACCACAGCCTCGACCTGCTGGGCTCAGGTAATCCTCTCACCTCCACCTCCCAAAGTGCTGGGATTACAGGCGTGAGCCACTGAACCTGGCTTAGAGTTCTCATAGTTTCATCTTTACAGGGAAAGAGAGAAAAAGGTGCCAATTTATTCAAGGAAAAAAAAGATTATTAATAAGAGGCATTGAAAAGGGAGGATGACTACAAGAAGAACAGACATCTAAACCATCCTTATTCAAACCAAGTTCCCTTTCTTGGCTGGAGGCTAACTGGGCCTCAACCAGGAAGAACTGTCAACATTGGAATTTTACACAAGTGTTGACAGAGGTAGAAAGGCCTTCCAGAATCAGAATGGATCATGCCAGCAAATTGATTTTTTTTGTCCTATTCTCCACCCTGTAGCTAGGAGCTGACCCAGATATTCAATAAGAAATTGAAGAAAGTGTTGTCAGTGAAATTAACAATCACAAAATGCTTCCCTTATACACAATTAAACTAAACTTTGGTAGAATTTCAAACTCAGCCGGGCTCGGTGGCTCAGCCTGTAATCCCGCGCCTTTGGGAGGCTGAGGTGAGTGGATTGCCTGAGCCCGCGGGTTTGAGACCCGCCTGGGCAGCGAGACCTCATCTCTACAATAAATCAAAAATCAGCTGGGCATGGTAGCGCATGCCTGTAATTCTGGCTACTTGGAAGGCTGAGGCGGAAGGATCGCTGGAGCCCAGCAGGTCGAGTCTGCGGTGGCCGGGAGCGGCCACTGCACTCCAGTCTGGGTGACAAGAGTGAGACTCCAACTCAAAAAAAAAAAAAAAACAGAATTTCAAACTAGGAAACTCATGGTTCCAAAAGACCCTTTCTTGTCTGTACATCTGTATGATGATCACTGAATTAAACAATATATCCATCCAAACATCAGTCTACAGAGTCTGGGTCATCTGGAACAGCCCATCTGGCTCAAAGAACGTTCACTTCAATAAAGGTTGCTTGAGTCTTAGTTATGCAAAGGCAAAATGAGTAGGCAGACAAGTAGTGACTGCACTTGAAGAGACTCTCTCCTTTCTGGAAATGCAGATTTGTTTTCCTAGGAGACTGTCTTATAAGGTGATTTTTATTTTTTAGGTTGGAAAATATAGTTTATTTGAAAAGTAAATTAGAGAGAGGAGATTCACCTTCCCAAGGCAGGGGAGGGGGACAAAGCTAGGAAACATGACCTGGCCATAGCTCAATGAGCACATGACCTGGCCAGTTCTTAGCAAAGCAACAACCATAAGGTAATTTTTAAAAAGTTGCTTCAGCCAGGCATGGTGGCTCATGCCTGTCATCTCAGCACTTTGGGAGGCTGAGGTGAGAGGATTGCCTTAGCCCAGAGGTTTGAGATCAGCCTGGGCAACTTGGCAAGATCTCATCTCTACAATAAATCAAAACATTAGCTCATGCCTGTGGTTCCAGCTACTTGGAAGGCTGAGGTGGAAGGGTTGCCTGAGCCCAGCAGGTCAAAGCTGCAGTGGCCATGAGTGTGCCATTCTAGCCTGGGTGACAGTGAGAATCCGACTCAAAAAAATTTTTAAAATTTACTTCACATGACATACATATAAGAATGGAAAGAATGGATAACAGGCCAGGTGCAGTGACTCTTGCATGTAAACCCAGCACTTTGGGAGGCCAAGGTCAAGGTGGGAGGATAGTTTGAGGTCAGAAGTTCAAGACCTGGGCAACATAGCAAGACCCCATCTTTACAAAACAACAAAAAAATTATCTTTACAAAACAACAAAAAAATTATCTGTGCACCTGTAGCTCTAGTTACTCTGGAGGCTGAGGCAAGAGGATCACTTGAGGCCAGAAGTTCAAGACCAGCCTGGGTAACATAACGGGACCCTGTTTTTACTATGGGCAGCAGAGTAAGATTCCAATTCTTTTTTTTTTTTTTTGAGTTGGAGTCTCACCCTGTCGCCCAGACTGGAGTGCAGTGGCCGCTCCCGGCCACCGCAGCCTCGACCTGCTGGGCTC
>NW_007003980.1:337938-345237 GCF_000164805.1 Carlito syrichta
ATCATTCTGCTTCAGCCTTCCAAGTAGCCAGAATTACAGGCGTGCACTACCACGCCCGGCTGATTTTTTGATTTATTGTAGAGATGAGGTCTCGCTGCCCAGGCGGGTCTCGAACCCGCGGGCTCAGGCAATCCACTCACCTCAGCCTCCCAAAGGCACGGGATTACAGGCTGAGCCACGGAGCCCGGCTGCATCAGTGATTTCATTGTTCTTCCACTCAAGCTTCCCCATAAATTTGATGTCTGTTCTTGCTTCAATTTTAGCAGAATTCATGTCGCTCTGATAGGGAATCTTTTCAAACTGATGTCTTATCTTAGTGCCTAAAACTAGATCCTGTTTGGACATGCTATAACAAGTTAGTATGGGTTTACTTTGGTACAAAGAAATTTTGAAATTCATGCACATTTTGTTCATAATATATCTTTTCCATAAACTTGTTGAAGACCCCTAATGTATATGTGTGTCTTAAAGCTGTGTGTATATGCAGACATATACACACACACACTGTGTATATATGTATGTATATGTAAATATATATATACACACACAGAGACATTCATGAATGAATACAAATAAAAAATGTCAATGTCAATATTCTGGTTGTGCTTTATATTGTAGTCTTACAAAATGTTACCATTTTCTCTGAGCCCAGGAGTTCAAGATCAACCTGAGCAACATAGTTTTTTTTTTTTTTTTTTTTAAAGTTACCAGGGGTGGGATTGGCAGTAGTGAGAAACTGCCAGGGGAGGGAGGGGCATACTTCATCAACAAGGGTACCTGCATAATGAACATTTGTATACCCAACCCTGAATTGTACCCCATATATTTAAAATAAAAATTTTTTAAAAGTTACCATTGGAAGAAACTGGGAAAAGTGTACAAGGGTTCCTCTGCATTATTTCTTACAATTGCGTATGACTCTACAAGTATCTCATTTTTTAAAAAAAAAACTTGCTTCATGTGTTGAGAGCAGTGTCACCAGGGAGAAAAGGCTGAAAATGGCATCTCTGGGTATGCAGTCACTAGAAATTGTCCTTGTCTCATTCTCCAAGGTCATTATTGGTTCCATAAGACCTGAGAAGAGCCGAGTGTGGTGGCTCAAGTCTATAATCTCAGCACTTTGGGAGGCCAAGGTGAAAGGATTGCCTGTACCCAGAGGTTCGAGATGAGCCTGGGCAACTTGGTGAGATCTCATCTCTATATAAAAAAAGTTAGCCGGGCATGGTAGTGCATGAATGTAGTTCCGGCTACTTGGAAGACTGAGACAGAAATATCACCTGAGCTCAGCAAGTCGACTCTGGAGTGGTTGTGAATCTGCTGCTGCACTCCAGCCTGAGCAACAGAGTGAGACTCTGACTCAAAAAACCAAACAAACAAACAAACAAAAAACCTGGGAAGAAATATACAGAGCTCCACTTCAGTGGTGACTCTTTTTGTTTGGCTGGGGTGGTGGGCGGGGAGACAAAACAGCAGCAATAGTAGACTGACCAGATTCCAGTTCCCTCTGCTTATTCTGGCTGCTTTTCTTTGGATTAAATGAGCCCCTAGGAATTCAGACACATCAAATAATAATAACTCATACCTTTGTGTGCCCGGCACTCTGCTGTGCAACTTTGGGTGTATTAGCCTCTTTCAGTTCCTGCATTCAACCTTTATTTCTTTTAAGAAATATTGATTGAGGCTGGGCACTGTGGCTCAACCTGCAATCCCAGCACTTTGGGAGGCCGAGGCGGGAGGATTGCCTGAGCCCAAGGGTTTGAGACCAGCCTGGGCAAACGCAAACTGTTGAGACCTTGTCTCTACAATAAATCAAAAAATAAGCTGGGCGTGGTAGCGCACACCTGAAGTTCCAGCTATTTAGAAGGCTGAGGTGGAAGAATCACCTAAGCCCAGCAGGTTGAGGCTGTGGTGGCCATGAGCATGCCACTGCACTCCTGCCTGGGCAACAGAGTGAGACTCCAACTCAAAAAAAAGAAAAGAAAAGAAAGAAAAATGGATGGAAAACCTATCATAGGCAAAGCAGTATTATAGGCCCTGGGGAGACAGCAGTGAAGAAAACAGGCACTCTCTTGGAGATCTGTTTTAGCAGGAAGAGAATAATGACAATGAACAACTATATAATATGTCAGACGGGACACATTCTATAAAGAAAAACAAGGTGAAAGGAGGAGATAGAGAATGATGGGGAAGGGAAAAAGACTCAGCTGTGGCCTAAAGGTAGTAAGACTGTTAGCCAGGTGGATCTCTGAGAGAAGAGCTTTCCGGGGACATGCAAAGACCCTGAGGCAGGAGCTGGCTTAACACATTTGAGGAAAGGAAGGAGGCAATGGGGCTGGAGCAGACTAAGCCGGGTGGAATGTGGTGGTAGATGAGGTGAGAGAGGTAGGTAGAGGCCAGATTACAAAGGACTTTGTCATGGTAAGGACTTTGGATTTTAATCCTGAGTGAGACTGGAAAACACTGAAGGCCTTAAACAGAGACATGAAATACTTTTTGTGGGGAGATGGTGGTCATCAGACTGGTGGGGACAAAAGTGGAGATACGGAAACCAGTTAGGAGATGACTGTGGTAATCCCAGAAAGAAGTGATGCTGGTTTGGACTAAACGCATGATGAGAAGTTGGACTCGATATATTTTGAAGGGAGAGTCAACAAGTTTTGCTGACAGATGAATTGTGGGTATGAAAGTCAAAGAGGATCCAGGATGACACCAAAGTGTGTGGCCTGAGCAACTGGCCTGAGGTGGGGGAAAATGAAAGAGAAGCAGGTTTACAAAAAACCTCTTACCAACAACCAGGACTAACTTTCCAGCCTTGTGAGTGAGGCACGTTGGAAAAAGCCCTCCAGCCCCAGTCAAAGCTTCAGATGAGTATAGTGCAGGCTAATATCTGACTACAATCCTAGGAAAGCCCTTAAGCCAGAACTGCCCAGCCAAGCTGCTCCTACACTCCTGACCCACAGAAGCTTAGAGATAGTAAATGATTATACTGCTGAGTGTAGTGACATGTGCCTATCATCCCAGTTACTTGGGAGGCTGAAGTGGGAGGATCTTTGGAGCCCAGTAGTCCAAGACCAGTCTGGGAAACATAGCAAGATCCTATCTCTAAAAAAAAAAAAAAGTTATTGTTTTAAGCTGCCAAATTTTGGGAGTAATTTATTAGGGAACAACAGACAATTAACATAAAAATTCAAGTGGAAGCCGGACATGGTGGCTCAGCCTGTAATCCCGCACCTTGGAAGGCTGAGGTGAGTGGATTGCTTGAGCCTGTGGGTTCGAGACCCGCCTCGGCAACTTGGTGAGACCTCATCTCTACAATAAGTCAAAAAATTAGCCGGGCGTGGTAGCGCATGCCTGTAATTCCAGCTACTTGTAAGGCTGAGGCGGAAGGATCACCGGAGCCCAGCAGGTTGAGGCTGCGGTGGCCGGGAGCGGCCACTGCACTCCAGTCTGGGTGACAGAGTGAGACTCCAACTCAAAATAAAATAAAATAAAATCCAAGTGGAAATGTCAAGGAGGCAGTTGAGTCTGTGAGGGTGAAGTTCATGAAAGGAGTTGGGCCTGTAGTTAAAACTGGGGATTCATCAAGCCTGTAAATTGTGTTCAAAGTCATAGGCCTGGATAAGATCCCTAGGACGTGAGTATGTTTAGAAAGGAAGAGCCACTGGAAAAAATAGTGAGGAATAATAAGTAAACTGGGAAGGCATGGCAAGTGAAGCAGAACAGAGAGAGTAGAAATGTATCTCAAGAAAGATGGTGTGACCAGGCTCGGTGGCTCAGCCTGTCATCCCAGCACTTTGGGAGGCCAAGGCAAGAGGATTGCCTGAGCCCATGGGTTTGAGACCAGCCCGGGCAAACCTGGCGAGACCTCGTCTCTACAATAAATTAAAAATTAGCCAGGCATGGTAGCGCATGCCTGTAGTTCCAGCTAGTTGGAAAGCTGAGGTGGAAGGATCGCCTGAGCCCAGCAGGTGGAGGCTGCGGTGGCCAGGGGCGTGCCACTGACAGAGTGAGTGGGTGACAGAGTGAGACTCCAACTCAAAAGAAAGAAAGAAAGAAAGATGGTGTTTTCAAAGGTAGTTAATAGATAAAGTAAGGTGAGGACAGAGAATCGACCATTAGATTTGGCAGCATGGAGGTTGTTGATGACCTGGACAATCCCATGGACTGGAAGAGGTGAACACTATTTATTTATTTGTTTGTTTGTTTGTTTAAAGCAAGATTTATTGAGAGGACAGAAAAGCTCCCACAGTGTGAGGGGATCTGAAGGGGTTGCCTGAACACTTGATTTCAAAAGATTAAGGATCCCTTTATCCATCGTATCTGTGCTTAAGAGAAAAAAGGTTAAGGAGAGAAAGGGAGAAGAGGAATTAGAAAATAGGAAAAGAAGCCGGGCTCGGTGGCTCAGCCTGTAATCCCGCGCCTTTGGGATGCTGAGGTGAGTGGATTGCCTGAGCCCGCGGGTTCGAGACCCACCTGGGCAGGCGAGACCTCATCTCTACAATAAATCAAAAAAATTAGCCGGGCGTGGTAGCGCGCGCCTGTAATTCTGACTACTTGGAAGGCTGAGGCGGAAGGATCCCTGGAGCCCAGCAGGTCGAGGCTGCGGTGGCCGGGAGCGGCCACTGCACTTCAGTCTGGGCAACAGTGAGACTCCAACTCAAAAAAAAAAAAAGAAAAGAAAAGAGGAAAAGAGTAAGAGTTTTTGGCCAGCCTTGCTGGCTCAGCCTGTAATCCTAGTACTTTGGGAGGCTGAGGAGAGTGGATTGCCTGAGCCCACGGGTTCAAGACCAGCCTGGGCAACTTGGCAAGACCTCATCTCTACAATAAATCAAAATTAGCCAGGCATGGTAGCACGTGCCTGTAGTTCCAGCTACTTGGAAGGCTGAGGCAGAAGGATCACCAAGGGGTGGCTGTGAGCGTGCCACTGCACTCCAGCCTGGGCGATGGAGTGAGACTCTTAACAACAACAAAAAAAAGAGTAAGAGTTTTCTTGAAGATTCTCACTGTAAGGGGGATAAGAGTAATGACAGAACCGGTAGGTATCGTGGGATAGGGGAAAATATGAGCCATTCCATTTTGCTCCACTTGGTTTTCTGTATCTGCTTGCTTGTATTAGGTTAGAAGATATGTTTGAGGCCAGACATGGTGGCTCATGTCTATAATCATAGCACTTTGGGAGGCAGAGGCAAGAGGACTACTGAGCCCAGGCGTTCAAGAACAGCCTGGGCAACTTGGTGAGACCTCATCTCTATAATAAATAAAAAAAAATTAACTAGGCATGGTGGCACATGGCCTGTAGTTCCAGCTATACTTGGAAGGCAGAGGCAGAAGGATGCCTAAGCCCAGCAGTTTGAGGCTGTGGTGGCCATGAGCATGCCACTTCACTCCAGTCTGGGTGTCAGAGTGAGACTCCAACTCAAAAAAAAAAAAGTTATGTTTTGATGCGGATGAGTACGAGCTAGAGAGAGACAATCTGATGATGCAAGAGGTGAGGTGAGAAACTGCAAGAATAAAATCTCTTTGTGCCAAAAGACAATGGCGACTAGTGTAAAAATAGAGTGTAGGTCTTTTTTTTTCTTAGAGTTGAGATCTTGCTCTGTTGCTCAGGCTGGAGTGCAGTGGTGCAATCATAGCTCACTGCAGCCTTGAATTCTTGGAATGAAGTGATCCTCCTACCTCAGGCTCCCAATTAGTTGGGACTACAGGCAACCACCACTACATCAGGCTAAATTATCTTAAATTTTTATTATTATTCTTGGTAGAGATGGAGTCTCCCTTTGTTGTTCAGGTTGACCTTGAACTCTTGGTCTCAAGCAATCCTCCCCCTTGCTGAGATTACCGGCATGGGCCACCGTTCCTAGAAAGTGTATGTCTTTTTTTTTTTTTTTGAGTTGTAGTCTCTCACTCTGTTGCCCAGAGTGACTCTCACTCTGTTGCCCAGTGACACACTCACAACTACTGCAGCCTCAACCTACTGGGCCAGGTGATCCTTCCACCTCAGCCTTTCAAGTAGCTGGAACTATAGGCATGTGCCATCATGCCCGGCTAATTTTTTGATGTTTTTTTGTAGAGATGAGATCTTGCCAAGTTGCCCAGGCTGGTCTCAAACCTGTGGGCTCAGGCAATCCTCTCACCTTGGCCTCCCAAAGTGCTTGGATTAGAGGCATGAGCCACCGCACCCGGCTGTGAGTGTAGGTCTTACTAGGAGTCCTAATTGGTAAAAAAAAGAGTTCATATCAGTGGATAGAGTCATGATGATAGATGTAGTAAAAGCAACTTGTGGATGTTGCATTTATGTTTTCAGTGAATTAGGAAGCTATCATCAGGTGAATGTGAGGAGAGGATGCTGGATGTTTGAGAAGAGAGGTGTGAAGAGAGTGTATTTGGTTGCTTAAATATTTTAAGCTCCTTCCAACCTCACAGGCTTTGCACTTGCTGGTCCTTCTGCTGGGAACTCTTTCCCACATTTTCATGTGGCTGGCTTTTCTTGTCAGCTTAAATATCAACTCTTTGGGAAGGCCTTGACCATCCAATTCAAAACAACACTTCACTTCCCTCCCTAGTTACTCCCTATCACATTCTCCTGTTTTATCATCTTCATAGCTTTTTTCACTGTCTGAAATAGTCTTTTTCATTTATTTGTGCTCTCTGCCCCACACTTAGAACACACTTTCATAAAATCAGGGACTTTATCTTCCTTGTCAAGATATATTTGTAGCACTAAGAAAGAAACCTCTAGTATATAAGAGATGCTCAATAAATATTTAATAAGTAATCTAATATAGTCATCACAACAATACTACTAGATAGGTATCATGTTTATCATCATGCTATAGGTCAAGTGATCTGCTTAAGGTCACACAAGTTGGGAATGGAGGCGGTGCGCATGATTCAAAGTCAGATGATCCAACACCAGAGCTCTCAGACACTTGTGGAATAGCATGTAGATGAAGATACCAGACTTTTGCCTAATAAGATATTGGAAGTTTGACCAATTTATAGGAGGAAAAAAAAGGGAAGGACCATGGTTAGTTATACAGTTTGGATTAGTCTAATCTCATTAATAAAACAGAAATCCTAAACATAGCCAGGCTTGGTGGCTCAGCCTGTAATCCCGTGCCTTGGGAGGCTGAGGTGAGTGAATTGCCTGAGCCTGTGGGTTCGAGACCCACCTGGGCAACTTGGTGAAACCTCATCTCTACAATAATTCAAAAAATTAGCCAGGTGTGGTAGTGTGTCCCTGTAGTTCCAACTACTTGGAAGGCTGAGGCGGAAGGATCGCCGGAGCGCAGCAGGTTG
>NW_007003980.1:345349-347208 GCF_000164805.1 Carlito syrichta
CTTTTTTTTTTTTTTAGTTGGAGTCTCACTTTGTTGCCCAAGCTAGAGAGCAGTGCATGCTCACAGTCACCACAGCTTCAACCTGCTGACCTCAGGTGATCCTTCTACCCCTGCCTTCCAAGTAGCTGGAACTACAGGCATGCACCACCACGCTCAGATAATTTTTTGATTTATTGTAGAGACGAGGTCTCGCCATGTTGCCCAGGCTGGTCTCTAACCTGCAGGGCTCAGGCAATCCTCTCGCTTCTGCCTCCCAAAGTGCTGGGATTATAGGTATGAGCCACCGCTTCCAGCATAAAAACAAATTTTTTAAAAAGTCACTGAACTTGAACTCTCCATAAAATGTGATTAGTTTATTTTTTCCCCCTCTTTTATCCCTTCCCTTCCCCCTTTCCTCTTCTTCCTCCTCCTTCCTCCTTCCCTTCCTTTTTTGCCTTGGACTGCTCCATGTTGGTGATGGTATGATGGCAGCAATTTGGGTCAGTAGTCTATTTAGGAACCACAAGCAGTGTTTTGATTACTCAGGTGTCACATTTCCCATGTGACTCTATGACACAGCCTTGGATGCTCTATGGAATGTGGACAGGATGGCAAGCTAAATAAATCTTGTGGATCCTGTCTGCAGTAGTGGAGCATGAGTGAGGGATTTGTATTTACAGAAAATAATTTGTAATTGAGAATTATAAATATGCTGCTTTAGGGAAATCTAGACAACAGGGATTTCTCAAAATTTTGGCACCTGAGAAGTACAACTTTTTAAATTTGGTTATATTTGTTTAAAGAAAAAAGCAGTTTCCCTAATCAACATGGCTACTTGTTCCTAGCTCATGTCAATCAGATTAGAAATTTTCATTAATTAACTGATCAGGCCAGGCGCAGTGGCTCAGTCTGTAATCCCAGCACTTTGGGAGGCCAAGGCGAATGAATTGCCTGAGCCCAACTGCCACGTACCCTGCCGTCCTCCCTGACCCATTAACTGGGAAGTTGCACAAAGGGTGATCCCAGCATCAGCTAAGCACACAAGTCCTAGAAAAATTCTACCTTCTTCTCTTTATACTTCTACTCTTTACTTGCATAATTTAAAAAATAATTCTGTTTACCATTCAGGAAGCATAAAAGTAAAGATAGAACACAAATGTAGAAGAAAAGAAAAGGTGTCTAACAGTATATAGGAGTGACAACTATATTCATTGAGTGCCACATGCCTAAGAAAAGAAGCATCCAAAGAAGTGCTCACAATTCTTTCTTCAGAGGAACTTGTCATCAAAAGGTAGGGAAGTTAGGTAAATAAGCATGAAAAATAAATAAAAAAGAACTCAGAGACAAGATAATTACAGTTTTATGGATCTATACTTAGAAATAGACATTTTTTTCCAATCTCACCCTACTAGCCACTCTACTCAACTCAGTACACATTATTGAGTTGAGTAGAGTGGCTAGTAGGGTGAGATTGGAAAAAAATCAGAGAGGAAATGAATTCTGTTGTGGAGATATGAAGAATGAACATGATATAGTTTGACAATCAGGTAAGGCACACCACATAGTTATATGGTAGTGACCAGCTCAGATAGACTAGGGAAGAGATTATTATGGGGCACAGGCAAGCTTTTTCCATTTTAATCAGACTAGTGCCTACACACCAATTTTCCTAAAATAATACTCAAAATAGATGACTTTTTTTTTTTTTTTTTGAGTTGGAGTCTCACTCTGTCGCCCAGACTGGAGTGCAGTGGCCGCTCCTGGCCACTGCAGCCTCGACCTGCTGGGCTCCAGTGATCCTTCCGCCTCAGCCTTCCAAGTAGCTGGAACTACAGGCACGCGCTACCACGCCTGGCTAATTTTTTTTTAATTTTATTGTA
>NW_007003980.1:347228-360581 GCF_000164805.1 Carlito syrichta
CCACTCACCTCAGCCTCCCAAAGGTGCGGGATTACAGGCTGAGTCACCGAGCCCGGCAACATTTTTTTTTTAATTGGGGTCTCATTCTGTCACCCAGGCTGGAGTACAATAACACACTCACAACTCACCGCAGTTAAAACCTCCTGGACTCAGGCGATCCTTCTGCTTCAGCCTCCTGAGTAGCTGAGAAAACAAGTGTGTACCACCATGTCCGGTTGATTTAAAAAATTTTTTTTTGGAGATGAGGTCTCACTATGTTGCCTCAGCTGGTCTCAAACTCCGGGGCTCAAGCAGTCCTCCTGCCTCAGCCTCCCAAAGTGCTGGGATTACAGGTGTGAGCCATTGAGCCTGGTCAAAACAAACCAGCAAACAAAACAAAGCAAAACAAAAACGCTGACATTTTTAGGTGCTTGCTATATGCCAGATATACACATACACATAAAAAGGGTTTATACACATATTATTTCTTTAATCCTCATAGCAATCCTATGAGGTACATATTATCATCCTTATTTTACACAGTGGTTAATTGAGGTCACCCAGCTAGTAAATGATGAACTCTGTCTGACTCAGAGTCCAAGCTCTTATCCACTATGCCACCTTTCTAATTTCATTTGTCTAGAGATGGTATGTGACATGGGCTAGCAAATAATTGACAATTCCCATTAAAAAGCCATATTACTAAGCTGTAATACATTTTCTTCTTAAAATAACTCTTGAATCTGTTCATCTTTATCTTGACTGTCACCACCATAGTCCAAGACAACTTTCACCTGGACACCTGCAATAACCTCCTGTTTCTACTTTTACTCTTTTCTAATTCTTCTTCAGAAAAATTTGTATTTTATTTATTTATGTATTTTTGAGTCAGAGTCTCACTATGTCGCCCGGACTGGAGTGCAGTGGTATGATCACAGCTCATCACAGCCTCGACCTCCTGGGCTTAAGCAATCTTCCCTTTTCAGCCTCCTGAGTAGTTGGGATGACAGGCACGTACCACCATGCCTGGCTTATTTTTTTACTTTTTTGTAGAGCTGATGTCTTGCTATGTTGCCCAAGTTGGAACTCCTGGACTGAAGCAATTCTCCCGCTTGATCTTCCAAAGTACTTGGGATTACAGACATGAGCCACAGCACCCAGCCCAGTATAATAATAATTATTATTATTATTTGAGTTGGAGTCTCACTCTGTCGCCCAGGATGGAGTGCAGTGGCATGCTCACGGCCACCCCAGCGTCGACCTGCTGGGTTCCAGTTATCCTTCCACTTCAGCCTTTCAAATAGCCGGAACTACAGGCACATGCTATCATGCCCGGCTAATTTTTTTATTTATTGTAGAGATGACGTCTCACTAAATTGCCTGGGCTGATCTCAAACCCTCGGGCTCAGGCAAACCTCTTGCCTTGGACTTCCAAAGTGCTGGGATTACAGGCCAAGTCACCAAGCCCGGCCAATTATTATTATTTTTAAGCTGGAGTCTCATTCTGTTGCCCAAACTGGAGTACAGTGGCCCCATCACAGCTCGCTGCAACTGTGACCCCCAGGACTCAGGCTTCTGCCTTAGCCTCCTGAGTAGCTGGGACTACAGGCATGTACTACCACATTTGGCTAATTTTTAAATTTTTGTAGAGATGAAGTCTCACTGTGTTGTTTAGGCTGTTCCTGAACTCCTGGGCTCAAGCAATCCTCTCGCCTCCGCCTCCCAAGGTGCTGGGATTGCAGGCATGAACCACTGTGTCCAGCCCAGAATGATTTTTGTAAAACATTAGGACCATATCCCTTCCTTGCTTAAAAGGAAGGATGGCTTCCCACTGCTTCCATAGTTTAATGTTTGTCCCTTTCAGTAGACTGTAAGCTCTCTGTAGTGGTGACTGTGCCTGCCTCTTCCAAGTGTCATATCTTCAGCATTTAGAATAGTGCCTTGTAAATAGTTAGAAGCTAAATACATTTTTGCTGAATGAATGGAATTCAAAAGATTCTTAGAAAGTGGAATCTTAGTTACTTAAATAGCAAAATTAAAAAGGATAAATTTAGAGGCATGAGGCTTTTTCATAATTTCGAGTCATATGATTACCTGTTTATTTTCTGCCCTAATGTCTCGTGCCTTTAGACTGTAAGTTCCATGAAGGCAGGAGACCATGTCTATCTATCTTGTTCCCAACTCTATCTTAGCTCTATGTCAGGTGCTCAATAAATATTTGTTGTATGAATAACTTCAATTACCGATGTGGATTGAATCAAAGATGTCACAAAGTACTGGATAGAGCAGAATTAGAACAAGAAAGTATAGTTATAAGAGCTGTGGAGGATGAGAGGATTCTTTTTTTCTTCTTGAGTTGGAGTCTCATTCTGTCGCCCAAGCTGGAGTGCGTGGCACACTCACAACCACTCCAGCATCAACCTGGTGGGCTCCAGAGATCCTTCCACTTCAGCCTTCCAAATAGCTGGAACCACAGGTGAGTGCTACCACGCCCGGCTAATTTTTGATTTGTTGGAGAGATGAGGTCTCACCAAGTTGCCTGGGCTGGTCTCCAACCTGTGGGTTCAGGCAATTCATTCGCCTTGGCCTCCCAAAGTGCTGGGATGACAGGCTGAGCCGGCCTCTCTCTCTCTCTCTCTCTCTCTCTTTTTTTTTTTTTTTTTTTGAGTAGGATTCTTATTCTGTCGCCCATGCTGGACTTCAGTGGCACGCTCATGGGCACCGCAGCCTCAGCCCTCTGGGCTCAGGGGATCTTTCCACCTCAGTCTTCTAAGTAGCTGGAACTACAGGCGTGTGCCAGAACACCCAGTTAATTTTTTGATTTATTGTAGAGACAGGGTCTCGCCAAGTTGCCCAGGCTGGTCTCGAATGCCTGGACTCAGGCAATCCTCCCACCTGTGCCTCCCAAAGTGCTGGGATTACAGGCATGAGCCACTGCACCTAGCAGGGATTCTTTCATTCATTCATTCATTCATTATTTATAAGGCACCTACTATATGCCCAACTCTGTGCTAGGCACACTCTCTGCTGTCACGGAGCTTGCAGCCTAGTGATCAGTAAACAGGCAATTACATTCAGTGACATAAATTTTCCAAGGGAGCGCTTCAGGGAACATCTGGGAGTGTCCATTTAGCGCAGACTCAGGTTGTCAAGAGGCGATGTCTAAGTGGTTAGCAGCTAAAGGACGAGCGCGTGGGACATGATGAAGAAAGTTTGTGTGTGCAAGAGCTCACTGGCAGGTGAGCCATGATAGGTTCCCTGTAGCTCAAGGTTTCTTCTGCTTTCCTTTCACTCAACAAACCATTATTTTTATCATTATTATCATTATTATTATAAGTTGGAGTCTCACTCTGTCGCCCAGGCTCAAGTGCAGTGACTCGCTCACGACCACCTGAGTGTCGAGCGTCTACCTGCTGGGCTCCGGCGATCCTTCAGCCTCAGCCTTCCGAGTATCCGCATCTACAGGCACGCGCTACCACGCCCGGCTAATTTTTTGATTTATTTTATTTAATTTATTGTAGAGATGAGGTCTTGCCAAGTTGCCCAGGCTGTTCTCGAACCCGCAGGCTCAGGCAATCCTCTCGCCTCGGCCTCCCGAAGTGCTGGGATGACAAGGCTTGCGCCACCGCTCCCGGCCACCTAACAAACTTGTATTAAGCCCCTATCATGTCCCAGGCATTTGGTTAGGCCATCATTACGTTTTTATTTCAAAACTAGTCATTGAGAATTGTAGCAAAAATGCATATATATGTATATATATATATAAAATATGTTATACATATATATAATATATATGTTATATATATATTATATATGTTATATATATTTATATATGTTATATATATTTATATATGTTATATATATGTTTATATATATTATATGTTTATATATAATATATATATGTTTATATATAATATATATGTTTATATATAATATATATATGTTTATATATAATATATATGTTTATATATAATATATATATGTTTATATATAATATATATGTTTATATATAATATATATATATAATATATATATATATTTTTCCCTCTAGTCCTTGGGCACGCACTTCTGGCTGGGTTCTCTCCCCCTCTTAGCGTGCTCTGTAGACGCCGAACGTCGACTGGAATAACACACGGAGGCACGGGAGTAACTCACACTAGGAAGTAAAGCCTGGGGAAGGAGTGGGGGCTGTGCAGTGGGACACGCGGATGGGAAGGTTCACTTGAATTAACTGGCAGTCGTCACACGTGGCCCGGACGGCTGGCCACCGCGCGTCGTCTAAAAGGCCTGAGCCCGGTGCCGGGACCCAGCAGAAGGTTTTTAGTTCCTCGCTTAAAAATAGAGATCGTCAGTAAATGGCCACAAAATGTCTGCGCGTTGGGCTGTCTTATGCCACCGACAGTAATAAAAATCTGGACGGTGGAAGGTCATAATTACCACCTGAGCTACCCGGCGGCCATTAATTTCGCGTCGGGGCACCCTGGCCGACACTCAGCCTTGGGGGGTGAGGGGGCTGAAGGCCGCAGAGCCCCACCCGGACCAGGGAGTGCTTGCGACCTTCCGAGACCGATCCCGAACTGCATCATGGACGTTGTAGTGCACCGTGTTCGTGACGTCACTTCCTATATCGCCTCTGATAGGCTTATCAGACAGACTTCCGATAGCCCGTTGTCCTCTGGGAACTGCAGTCAACAGGCTCCTGCTGGGCGCTGGCTCTGGTGGTCTGGAAACTACAATTCCCGGCAGGCCACTAGACACATCCGACTGTCTTAGCAGTGAGCAGGCCGATTGCCTCAGCAGGTGTGAAGCGTGAGCTTTAGTGTCGTGGAACGCCTGGCTTCCCCGAGAGGGAGGGGAAAGGTTGTAACCACTCCTTTGAGGGGGTCGCCGGAGCCATTGTCGTGGATTTGTCGAGTCTGCTGGGCGGCGCCATGGCAGTGAGTTTGGGCGGGAAGAGTCCTGGGCTGGGCTCTGGAGCCAAGCTGGCCAGTCCTAGGGGCTCCCCATGTGCTTGCAGCCGTCCTGGAGGGAAGCCTCTTTCTAAAGGACTGACCTCCCCGCCCCCCGCGCTCGAGCCGTGGCTGTCGTGGAGAATTTGCCTGTGCTTGCTAGCTGGTGAACCAGGAGCTAATGTCTTTAACTCTACGGACTACTCGAATGTCATATTTGTTATTTCACTGGAGTTTCTAAAACCAAGGTGGAAAGGGAGGAGTTTGTAACACTATCCTTCAAACAGAAAAATTGAGGGCCTCCCCGTAAAACGGACAAAAATATCTCTTTTCAGGGGATTTGTTGTGTGAACTACATAACAAAACATACGGGAAGAGATGCCAGGTGCCCTTAAGTGCTATGGGAAAAAAAAGAGCAGGAAGGAGATTGGGGAGTGGGGGTTGGGGTACAGTTGCAATTTTAAAGAGGATGATCAAGCAAGGTTTTGCTAAGATTGTGACAAAAAGGAGGTAAGGGAGCAAGCCATGCAGCCACATGGAGGATGAAATTTCCAGACAGAGGCAGCAATGAGTGAAAAGCAAGGAGAGTTGTGTGGCTAGAATAAAAAACGGTAAAATTTATATTTCTATATCACCTTGCAGTTTGTTTACAAAGACTCTGCAGAAAATAGACTGGGGCAGTTGAGAGAGCACTGAACTGTTAGACTGAAAACTGGAATAGAACCTGTCCAGGATATGGGCAGGATATCAAAAGAAAGCAGAAATAGGAGTCAGAAGATGAGGGTTTTTGTCCACTCTGTCATTTAATGGCTTGATCTCTGAACTTGTGATTGATAGCCTTTTAAATGATAATTGCTGCTCCATCTACTTCTTAAGGTTGTTGTTAAGAGTGAATAAGTTAATGTGTATGAAAGCATTTAAGAACTGCAGAATGTGGAAGGAGGAGGCAAGAGGATTGCCTGAGCCCATGGGTTTGAGACCAGCCTTGGCAACTTGGCGCGACCTTGTCTCTACAATAAATCAAAACTTAGCTGGCCGCCACCATAGTTCCAGCTACTTGAAAAACTGAGGTAGACGGATTGCCTGAGCCCAGCAGGTCCAGGCTGCAGTGGCCATGAGCGAGTCACTGCATGCCATCCAGCCTGGGCGGTAGAGTGAGACTCCAACTCAACAAAACAAAACAAAACAAAAACTGCAGAATGCTAGGAATATATGAAAAATTTTATTGTCTAGTTTAGTGGCTCTATACTGGGAGTGATTTTTGCCTCCAGGGGATATTTGGCAAAAAACATCTGGAGACATATTTTGATTGTCACAACTAGGTGTGTTCTACTCACATCTAGTTGGTAGAAGGTGGGATGCTTCTAAACATCCTGCAATACATAGGACAACCCCTGAAAACAGAATTATGTGGCCCAAAATGTCAGCAGTGGCAAAGTTTAGAAACTCTGATCTCGTTAAATAACCTTTTCTTATCAGTGAAGAAATTGAGGCTCATTTTGATCAAGTGACTTGCTGAAGGTTATACGAGTTGGTGCTGGGGCCAGTATTAGATTTCATTATAATTGACCTCTGAGGTTTTGAGAAACAAGTTTTTTGGAGCAATAGAAAACTCAAAAAAGAGCTTTCGTGTGTAGAATGCTCAATACAATGAAAAGGAACACATAGTTCTAATTTGTGGATACTTACTTTTATGTTCTTTTTTTTGAGTTGGAGTCTCACTTGTTGCTCAGGCGGGAGTGCAGTGGCACAACTCATGACCACCGGTGTTGACCTGCTGGGCTCAGGCGATCCTTCTTCTCAGCCTTCCAAGTAGCTAGACCAAGAGGCGTGTGCTACCACTCCTGGCTAATTATTGATTTATTGTAAAGATGAGGTCTCACCAACTTGCTGGGGCTGGTCTTGAACCTGTGGGCGCAGGCAATCCACTTACCTTGACCTCCCAAAATGCTGGGATTATAGTCTGAGCCACCGAACCCAGCTCATGTTCTTTAAATTGGATGAGATGGTCATTTTTAAGAAAAAAATATTTGTCATGTAAATCTGTGTCAGTGGCATTGTACTTGGTCCTGAGATGACTATAAAATATCTACAAGTTCCTGCTTATTGGGAATTTACAACCCTACTGGATAAATGTTGTAGGGGTCACTTGGTAGTATGTAATGGAAGTCTACTCAAGTTGGTTAAAGTAAAGAGGAATTTAATAATGATACAGTGGAATTTCACATGACTTATGACTGTAGGGTAGGAAGTACAACTAGGCTTCATGAAGCCTTAGATACTTTTGTCTTTGTTGACCCGTACCTTTGTAACAGTATTAAAAATTATATATTACAACAATGTTTGTATAACAACAGATATATTAATACTACCTATTCAAATTTTTTCTTTGACCTCCAAGTTTTTTCTTCTGATTTTAGAAGAAACTAAGACATTTTCATGAACCCCTAAAGGTTTGTGGGTCCTAAACACTGTGCTTACTATACCTATTGGATAAGTTGACCATGAGAAGTCGTAGAGGTGTTTTAAGGACTTGGTGCAAGTGACTTACTTTCTTCTGCCCAAAATCACTTGGCCGGAACCCAGTCACATAGCTTCAGTCTGTTAATTTATCTGGTGATGTAAAAGTGTTTTTGTTGCACTACCCCAAATAAGACTGGGATTTTGTTGTTGAGGAAGAAAAGGGAGATTGTATATGCTATTGCTGCTATGCTTAGCTTATTTTAAAATGGTATCTATATATTAGAATTGAAAACAGGATTTAGCATATATTGGAATAGAGAGACTGGAGGCAGTTTACCTAGGAAGAGATTTTGCAATAAGAGGGGGCAAAGGAGTTGATAGACTAGAGTCTATCAACTAGACTAAGTGGTTGGTAGCAGGAATGGAATGGAGAGAACAGATGCGGTCTTATTCTTTCTAGGAAAAGGAAATACCTTATGCAGTCACACTTAGTTTTATGGAAACTAGAATAGTTCACATTTCTTAGCACTTTGATTTAAATGTGCAGCCTATTTCCTAGTCCTTGTTACTTTTTTATGGTCACAGTATGCAAAAGCTGGCAATGTGTTATTCATTTTTAAAATGTTTAAATATTCAACAAATATATCAAGGGTCTACTTTAGGGTAGACATTAGCGATATAATGAGAAGGGAAACAAAGTCCCTTCCCTCCATGAACAAACTTTACAGTCAGGTGGGGGAAGCAGATACTGACATTACTATGTGATTGGTGCTATCATAGAGGAATTATTGGTAGGTAGGCACTTAATAAGAGAGGTGTCTCATGAGCTCTTGAGGAGTCAAGGTGGTGACTAGCTGAGACTGGAAGGATGAGATACCTAGACAAAGAGACTGGTGGGGTATGAGGGTAGTGCAACTAGCTTCAGGCTCAAAAGTGACAGAGGGAGCCTGGCACATTTGGGAATTGCATATACTTTAATAGGTCTGGAATGTAGTGGTGGGGGCACAGAGTGGAAGTGAAAGAAGGTGGGAGAGGCCTGGCAGAGATAAGACAAGAAGCAGCTTGAATGCCAGGTTTCAGAGCAGGGACTTGGCTGGGCTCGGTGGCTCAGCCTGTAAACCCAGCACTTTGGGAGGCCGAGGCAAGTGGATTGCCTGAGCCTGTGGGTTCGAGACCAGCCCGGGAAACTTGGTGAGACCTTGTCTCTACAATAAAAAATTAACTGGGCATGGTAGCACGCACCTATAGTTCCGACTACTTGGAAAAGGCTGTGGCGGAAGGGTTGCCGGAGCCCAGCAGGTCAATGCTGGGGTGGCCATGAGTCTGCCACTGCGCTCCAGCCTGGGCGATGGAATGAGACTCCAACTCAAAAAAAAAAGAAAGCACTAGGGAGCCTCTGAACGGGGATTGACTTAGTCAGGTTTGTGTTTTATTGTGATTTCCACACACAGCACTTAAATGATCAGGTCAGGATTTATAGAAACCTGTTACTTCCTTTTTGGGGGGGGTGTTAAAGTAACTTGTTAAGTCCATGACTTTTTCATATTATGGAGCTTTTTTCTCTTTTTCTCTGCTTTTGTGGCAAAGTTCTTCCTTCAATCCATTTCAGCTTCTCCTTATAAGCTGATAGTTCATCTTTCTTTGCTTGTCCTTCTCTTCTATCTTTTTTTTTTTTTTTTTTTTGAGTTGGAGTCTCACTCTTTCGCCCAGACTGGAGTGCAGTGGCCGCTCCCGGCCACCGCAGCCTCGACCTGCTGGGCTCCAGCGATCCTTCCGCCTCAGCCTTCCGAGTAGCCGGAATTACAGGCATGCGCTACCACGCCTGGCTGATTTTTTGATTTATTGTAGAGATGAGGTCTCGCTGCCCAGGCAGGTCTCGAACCCGCGGGCTCAGGCAATCCATTCACCTCAGTCTCCCAAAGGTGCAGGATTACAGGCTGAGCCACTGAGCCCGGCTTCTTCTCTTCTATCTTATACTTGCTTAAGAAATAAACAGAGATAATAGATGATTTAAAGAAATGATAAATACAGAAAACTAAAAATAGTAAAAAGGAGTTGACAAAGTTATGGTAGATTTGTGCTGAATCTTAGCTAATTTTAACACAATTATTTTTGTTACTTAAATAAGGTCTATTTAATACAGTTTTTTGAGAAGTAGTCATAAGTGTGTGTTTTTTTGATTGTACAGAATTTCTCTTTGCAAAATGCTTCAAATTTGTGTAACCATTTTAAAAATTAGCTAGTATCTTTGGACAACTTTTATTTTAAAAAAAGCTAAGAATGTGGCACATCTGTAACTGAATAGAAAGCAGAGGGAAGTCATGATTAAAGCCTGAGATCTTAGGTAACTTAGCGAGGATACCTGTCTCGTAGGTTGTAGAAATATGAGTGGAACACAGGTGTTTTCTCATTTGAAAATGCTGTAGAATCTGGAAATGTTAGCATGTAAGAAGGAGAAGAAAATCTAATTTCAGTTCAGATAATTTTATACTAGAGAATAAAATTGTGGAAACTAATGTTAATTTTTCAAAACAGAAGTAGGTCTGTGTGTGGCCCGTTGGTATCTAGCTCTAGCTTTCACTCCTGCTTATTTTGTAAGTGCTGTGCTCTACTTGCTGTTAGCAGCTAATTGTTTTTCATATTCAGAAACTGGAAATGCAGCTCTGATCCTTCTTTTCCAGAGGTGTTGTGATCCTGCATGCTGCTTTACTTTCTTCCAAGGTGGCTTGAGGGATGATCTGGTGTACTAGAAACTTGCTTGTCATTGTCTATTCATTTTAATGTCACATTAACAGTCTGTTAACCATTTTGGAGAGAAGTTTTTATCAGGATCTTTGAAAACACACACAAGATGACTAACCCTTCCTAAGCCACTATAGTTGGACCTCGTTGTTCTCCTTTAATGGGCATAATTGTAGCTTGACAGGCAGGTACTGCTCCATTCTGTGTTTTTCTAAGTATTCATGTATTTAACTACATGGGAATATTTGATGACAGTGTTGCATTGTAGTATCTAATTTTATTTTGTTTTATTTTTATTTTTGAATCTGGGTCTCACTGTCCCCCGGGTTGGAGTGCAGTGGCATGATTATGGCTTATCGCAGCCTTGACCTCCTGAGCTCAGGTGATCCTTCTGCCTCAGCCTCCCGAGTAGCTGGGACTAGAGGTGCGTGTCACGACAGCTGGGTAATTTTTTGATGTTTTGTAGAGAAGAGATCTTGCCATGTTGCCCAGGTTAGTCTTGAACTTCTGGGCTCAAGTAATCCTCCTGCCATGGCCTCCCAAAGTGTTGGAATAATAGACATGAACCATCATGCAGGTTGTAGTATCTAATTTTTAAAAAGTATTCCAAAGCTTTTTACATGTTTGTTATTTTGCAACTCTTCTTTTGAGGTTTGAAATAGATAGGTTGTGATAACTCTAATTTTTAATCTTGTTCATTAAATTTCAAGATAACCGTGGGAAAAAATGGTCTGTCAGTGAGCAGCTCAGTTGTGTGTGAACCCAATTCTTTTTAAAGCAAGGCTGCTGAAGTGTAGAGTGGATTGTTCTATCTCTTTTGTTACCAATAGGAAAGAAAAGGAACAGCCAAAGTGGACTTTTTGAAGAAGATTGAAAAAGAAATCCAACAGAAATGGGATACTGAGAAAGTGTTTGAGGTCAATGCATCTAATTTAGAGAAGCAGACTGGGTGAGTATAGTTTGTGAAGTTCTACACATTGTATTTCTGGAACCATTGGCTTTATAGCATAGAAACTGCTCAGTGGAGTAGATGGATTGTATTTACAATGTCTGAAACAGGCTGAAGGAGGTAACTTCCACTTTCTGCATTCAAATTAGGTCTTTATTCCTATGGAATTCTTTTTTTTGGGGGGAGGGGTACAGTCTCACTCTGTTGTCCAGGCTGTAGTGTAGTGACACAGTCACAGCTACTGCAGCCTCAACCTGCTGAGCTCAGGTGATCCTTCTGCTTCAGCCTTCCATGTAACTGGAACTATAGGCACATGCCAACACATCCTGCTAATTTTTAAAAATTTATTGTAGAGATGGTCTTGTCAAGTTTCCCAGACTGGTCTCGAACTCCTGGACTTAGGCAATCTTATGTCTACCTCCTAAAGTGCTGGAATTCTTAAGATTATTTTTTTCTTAATAAAGGGATTTATTTTTATTTATTTTTTAAGTGAGAAAGCAGGATTTATTGAGAGGACAGAAAAGCTCCCTCAGTGGGAGGGGGACTTGAGAGGGCTGTCCATAAAGGGATTATTATTATTATTTTTTGAGTTGGAGTCTCACTGTCGCCCAGTGCAGTGCAGTGGCATGCTCACAGCCATCGCAGACTCAACCTGCTGTGCTTAGGAGATCCTTCCACCTCAGCCTTCCAAGTAGCTGGAACTACAGACACACGCCACCATACCTGGCTAGTTTTTGTGATTTATTGTAGAGACTAGATCTCGCCAAGTTGCCCAGGCTGGTCTCAAACCCCTGGGCTCAGACAATTCTCCCACCTTGGCTTCCCAAAGTTCTGGGATTACAGTCTAAGCTACTGCTCCTGGCTGGGATTTTTTTTTTAAATTAAAAAGCTATTTTTTGGCCCTTTTGGCTCTCTGAGTGGCACCATGGCGGTAGGCAAGAACAAGCGCCTTACGAAAGGCGGCAAAAAGGGAGCCAAGAAGAAAGTGGTTGATCCATTTTCTAAGAAAGATTGGTATGATGTGAAAGCGCCTGCTATGTTCAATATAAGAAATATTGGCACAACGCTGGTCACCAGGACGCAAGGAACCAAAATTGCATCCGATGGCCTCAAGGGTTGTGTGTTTGAAGTGAGTCTTGCCGATCTGCAGAATGATGAAGTTGCATTTAGGAAATTCAAGCTGATCACTGAAGATGTTCAAGGCAGAAACTGTCTGACTAACTTCCATGGCATGGACCTGACCCGGGACAAAATGTGCTCCATGGTCAAAAAATGGCAGACCATGATTGAAGCTCATGTTGACGTCAAGACTACCGATGGTTATTTGCTTTGTCTGTTTTGTGTTCGTTTTACTAAAAAATGCAACAGTCAGATACAGAAGACCTCTTACGCTCAACACCAACAGGTCCGCCAGATCCGGAATACGATGATGGAAATCATGACCCGGGAAGTGCAGACAAATGACTTAAAAGAAGTGGTCAATAAATTGATTCCAGACTGCATTGGAAAAGACATAGAAAAGACCTGCCAATCTATTTATCCACTTCATGATGTCTTTGTTAGAAAAGTAAAAATGCTGAGGAAGCCCAAGTTTGAATTGGGAAAACTCATGGAGCTGCATGGTGAAGGTAGTAGTTCTGGAAAAACTACTGGGGATGAGACAGGTGCTAAAGTTGAACGAGCTGATGGATATGAACCAGCAGTCCAAGAATCTGTTTAATATCTAGGCTTTTAAGAGTGACAAATAAAAAGTCCTATTTGTAAAAAAGTCCTATTTGAGTTGGGGATCTCTCAGTCTGTCACCCAGGCTGGAGTGCAGTGGTGCAATCATGGCTCACCATGGCCTCAGCCTCCTGGGCGCAGGTGGTCCTTCTGCCTCAGCCTCCCGAGTTCTGGGACTATAGATACATGCCACCATGCCTGGCTAATTTTTTGTTTTTTTTGTAGTGATGAGGTCTCACTGAGTTGACTAGGCTGTTCTTGAACTTTTGGGCTCAAGCAGTGCTCCTGCCTCAGCTTCCCAAAGTGCTGGGATTGTGGGCATGTGCCACCATGTCCGGCCTAATATTTTAAATATTTAGACAAAGGGAGGATATTTTGAAGGGTTGTCTTTGCTGGCTGATAAAAGGAAATTATTCTGTTAGACTCATGTTATAGTGATTATTATCTCAGAGACAGAAATACAAATCTTGAAGCAGCCGGGCTCAGTGGCTCAGCCTGTAATCCCGCGCCTTGGAAGGCTGAGGTGAGTGGATTGCCTGAGCCTGTGGG
>NW_007003980.1:360746-396489 GCF_000164805.1 Carlito syrichta
GCGGCCACTGTACTCCAGTCTGGGCGACGGAATAAGACTCCAACTCAAAAAAAAAAAAAAATCTTGAAGCATTTCTATATTTGAAGATATTATTTCATACATATTTTATTGCGTTGGTGCTAAGATATTCATTTTAAGACAAACTGTAGATAATGATATGATATTTAGGAAAAACAAAAACAAAACAGCCCCCAGTATGGTGCACAATAAATATATATGTCAATTATAAGATGCATCCCATGTTCAGATATGTCAAAATGTGCAAAAATGTGCTTTGTGAATTGAGGAAATACATTGATAACAATAATAATAATAGTAAGCTAACATTGGACACTGTATCCTAGGAAACATGCCAGGTTTTTTTCATTCATATTCTCATTTAATCTTCTTAATTACGCTTCAAGGTTAGCACTTTTTTGTGTTTTTTTTTTTTTTTGAGTTTGAGTCTCACTCTTGTCGACCAGGCTGGAGTGCAGTTCCATGCTCATGGCCACCGCAGCCTTGACCTGCTGGACTTAGGCGATCCTTCTACCTCAGCCTTCCAAGTAGCTGGAACTACAGACACATGCCACCACACCCAGCTAGTTTTTGTGATTTATTGTAGAGACGCGGTCTCATCAAGTTGCCCAGTCTGGTCTTGAACCCCCGGGTTCAGGTAGTCCTCTTGCCTCGACCACCCAAAGTGCTGGGGTTACAGGCTGAGCCACCATGCCTTGCCAGTTAACACTTTTTAAAAATCCCTGTTTTACGGAGGAGGAAACTGAGGCACAAAGACAGTAAATAACTAGTTCAAAGTTAGATCACTAGGAACTGACAGGGCTTAGGCTTGCTTTTAGGACTTTCTGTTTCCAAAGTCTCATGCTCCTTGCTACTGAGCTACAGTAAAGAATTTTTTTTTTTTAAGGAAAAAAGATCCCCTCCCATGTGGGAGCTTTTCTGTCCTCTCAATAAATTCTACTTTCTCACTTAAAAAAAAAAAAAAAAAAGAAATTACTGTAACACAAAATTTCTGGAATTATACTTTAAGCTATAATTTGAAGCTTCTATTTGGTTCTAGAAATTTGGTTAACTTTAAGGTAATTTAACATAATTAGAAGTGAACTAAAAAGCTGCTTTGTTTAGTGAAAGACAATGGACTAGAGGTATGTGCAATACTGATGAAAATTGGTAATGTGATCATTGAAGAAAGCAGATTGCAGAATTCGAACTCTTTTTGTATAAAGCTCAAAAGTTAGTGAAACTAGATGATAAATTGTGTAAGGGCATGGGCATATGTGCAAGCTATTAAGAAACAAAGGCATGATATAAAAGCAAATTTCAGAATGTTGGTTATCTTTGGTGGGTGAGTGAGGAAGAACACAGGTAGCTTCAGTGGTGGGCTCATAGTCAAATGGTATGTTTATGTGTGTTCATTTTATTATGCTTTATAACATAATATATATGGTAGGTATACTTTGTTAGAAAAAATTAAAAAGCTGATTTTTAAGTGATCTGCCACTTATGAGGATGTTTCATATTACCTGAGGGACTTTTAGCTGCTTTTTATGTATGTAGTGAAAATAAATCTCATTTGATCAGTAAAACAGTAAGTTAGTACAGATTCCTAAGAGTATTAAAGAATTATTTTTAGTAAATTATCTTTACTTAAGTATTTTAGCTTAAGTTGAACTTTCAGTATTTGCTGTAAGGATATTCATTTCTTGATAGTCATGGATAAATGTCTTATTTTTTCTCAATCAAAAGTAAGTTTTAACTTCAAAGAGCTTTAAATGTCTTTTATTTTTATTTTTAATTTTTGAGTTGGAGTCTCACTCCGTTGTCTAGGCTATAGAGTGCAGTGGCATGCTCACAGCCACCACAGCCTCGACTTTTTGGGCTCAGGTGATCCTTCTGCTTCAGCCTTCCAAGTAGCTGGAACTACAGGTGCATGCCACCACACCCAGCTCATTTTTTTTTTTTTTTGAGTTGGAGTCTCATTCTGTCACCGAGACTGGAGTGCAGTGGCCGCTCCCGGCCATCACAGCCTCGACCTGCTGGACTCCGGTGATCCTTCTGCCTCAGCCTTCCAAGTAGCCGGAATTACAGGCATGTGCTACCACGCCCGGCTGATTTTTTTTTTGATTTATTGTAGAGATGAGGTCTCACTGCCCAGGCGGGTCTCGAACCTGCGGGCTCAGGCAATCCACTCACCTCAGCCTTCCAAAGGCGCGGGATTACAGGCTGAGCCACCGAGCCCGGTTCCAGCTAATTTTTAAAAAAAATTTATTTATTGTAGAGACAAGGTCTCACCAAGTTACCCAGGCTAGTCTCAAACCCCTGGTCTCAGGCAGTCCTTTCGTCTCGGCCTCCCAAAGTGCTGGGACTACATGCTTGAGTCACCCCACCCGGCTTAAATATCTTTTAAGAAACTAAAATTTAAATAAGTTATTGATATCACACATACTCTTCATCCTACTCCCTTGTTGTAAAAGGAACTCACCAATTTATCTTCTGTCCTTTCTTTTTCACATAACTGTTTTGCAGCAAGAGCAAGTACTTTGTAACCTTCCCATATCCTTATATGAATGGACGCCTTCATTTGGGACACACGTTTTCTTTCTCCAAATGTGAGGTAAAACTTCTTTTATGTTTAATATAATCAGAAGGAAAGTCTTTAGTAAATATTGTTTTGAAGAAAATAACATCTATAGAAATTATTTCGTTTTTAGGGAACTTAGAATTCCTTAATTTAAAGCACATTTTTATGCTTAAATAAGTTAATGTTTATATTTAAGTTTTATATTTCATGTGTGTACATGTGTGCAGGAGTCTGGGCACATATGTGTGTTCTAAAGTAATTCCAAGGTTAGTGAACAGACAGAAAAAAAGGGCAGTGCACTACAATTTTGGAATGACTAAAATCTAGCTGGTATTCTAAAGGGAGATGAGAAGAGGAAAAGTAAGCTAATTTTTTTGTGTGATTTTTTGTGTGAAAAGTCAACATTTTGTATTTGGCATTTAGATTTGTAATTTAAATTTAATTTTCTTTCTGTAGTTTGCAGTTGGTTACCAACGATTGAAAGGAAAACGTTGTCTGTTTCCCTTTGGCTTGCACTGTACTGGGATGCCTATTAAGGTAAGATTACTTACAGGATTGCTTTCTACTTTTTTTTAGCTTGGAGCAAATTGTAATATCTGTTTTGAGAACTTAAAATAGGATTTTCAAACACTGCTGTATTTTGTAAAAGTGTTTGTGAAAGAAGTTGAATTTATTTATTTTTTATCTTTTTGAGAGACAGTGTCTTGCTCTGTCACCCAGGCTGGAGTGTAGTGGCACGATAACAGCTTACCACAGCCTCGACCTTCTGAGTTCAGATGATCCTCCCACCTCAGCCTCCCAAGTAACTAGAATTACAGGCATGTGTCACCATAGCCGGTTAATTTTTTAATTTTTTTGTATAGATGAGGTCTTGCTCTGCTGCCTAGGTTGGTTTTGAACACCTAGGTTCAAGTGATCCTCCTGCCTTGGCTTCTCAAAGTGCTGGGATTATAGGCATGAGCCTTCATGCCTGACCTTGAGTTGAATTTATTATAGTGAAAATTAATTAAAAAGGAAACAGCATTTGAAGAAGTGTTTAAAGAAAGGGCACACATTATGGTCTAAGTGATTACTAAATAATTTTAATGTCTTTTGGTTATTATTATTTTTTTTTTTAGTGTGGGTCTCACTCTGTCATCCAGGCTGGAGTGCTGTGGCACAATCACTGCTCACTATAGCCTGAACTCCAGGTCTCAAGCGATCCTCCCACCTCAGCCTCCCAAGTAGCTGGGACTATAGGTGTGTACCACCACACCCAGCTAATTTTTTTTTTTTTGAGTTGGAGTCTCACTCTGTCGCCCAGGCTGGAGTACAATGGCACACTCATGGCCACCCCGGCTCGACCTGCTGGGCTCTGGCGATCCTTCTGCCTCAGCTTTCCAAGTAGCCGGAACTACAAGCAAGTGCTACCATGCCTGGCTAATTTTTTATTTATTGTAGAGACGAGATCTCACCAAGTTGCCTGAGCTGATCTTGAACCCATGGGCTTAGGCAATCCACTCACCTTGGCCTTCCAAAGTGTTGGGATTACAGGCTGAGTCACCGAGCCCGGCCTAATTTTTAAATTTTTAGTAGAGGCAAGATCTCACTATGTTGCCTAGGCTGATCTTGAACTTCTGGGCTCAAGGAGTCTCCTCCCACCTTGGCCTCCCAAAGTTCTGAGATTATAGGTGTAAGATGCCATGCCTGGCCTTGAGTTGAATTTATTATAGTGAAAATTGATTAAAAGAAGAAACAGCATTTGTTTTGTTTTGTTGTGTTTTTTGAGTAGGAGTCTCACTCTGTTGCCCAGGCCTGAGTGCAGTCACACACTCTTACAGCCACCCCAGTTTCGACCTGCTGGGCTCCAGCAATCCTTTCACCTCAGCCTTCCAAGTAGCCAGAACTACAGGCCTGCACTACCATGCCTGGCTAATTTTTTGACTTATTGTAGAGACGAGGTCTCCCCAAGTTGCCTGGGCTGGTCTCAAACTTGTGAGCTTGGGCAATCCACTTGCCTCGGCCTCCCAAAGTGCTGGGATTGCAGGCTGAGCCACCAAGCCTGGCCCACTTGTTTTTTTTTTTTTTTTTTTTTTTTTTGAGTTGGAGTCTCACTCTGTTGCCCAGGCTGGAGTTCAGTGGCATTATTACAGCTACTGTAGCCTTGACCTGCTGGGCTCAGGCGATTCTTCTGCCTCAGCCTCTAAATATCTGGATCTACAGGTGTGCACCACCACGCCCAGCTAATTTTTTTATGTATTGTAGAGATGAGGTCTCACCAAGTTGCCCAGGCTGGTCTCAAACCCCTGGGCTCAGGAAATCCTTCAGAGTGCTGGAATTATAGGCATGAGCCATGATGCCTGGCTATTTTTAACTTTTTGTTTTGTAGATTGCACATTACATTTAGTTATCAGTTCTCCTCAGTATCTTTTAGTAGTTTGTCATGGTATTGATGTTTTTAAAGAGTCTAAGCTAATTATTTTGTAGAATGTCCCCTGATGTGAATTTTCTGATTGTTCCTGCATGTTTGGGCTAAATATTTTGACAAGAATACTTCACTGGTGAAGTGTAAATTTTTGTATTGTATCATATTACAAATTGTATAATGGTAGTTTGTCCAATTTTCATGATATTGTTATTCCTGCTCAGATTTCTTCATTATAAAGGTGACTTTTTTCTCTTGTAATTAAAAAATAATCTGTGGAATAATACTTTGAGAGCCTCTGAATATCCTGTTACTCAAGAGGTTTTAGCATCTTTGGTGATCCTCTCCTGTTTCAATTATTGTATTAGTGGTTACAAAACAGTGACTTTCTAATTGTATGGTTCTTTCCTCCTTTACTGAAATTCTTCTGCATAGAAGAGCACCTTCCTTTTAAAAATTCTCAATTCTATCCTCATTTTTCTGATAACTTTAACACTGTCTACTTGGTGTCATCTTTGGGTTTTTTCTGAGTTGGAGTCTCTTTCGCCCAGGAATGGGGTGCAGCGGCACACTCATGGCCACTGCAACTTCAACATACTGGGCTCAGGCGATCCTTCTACCTTAGCCTTTCAAGAAGCTGGAACTACAGGCTTGTGCTGTCAGCTGATTTTTCTTGATTTGTTGTAGAGATGCTGTCTCATCAAATTGCCCAGACTGGTCTTGAGTCCCTAGGCTCAGGCAGTCCTTTTGCTTCAGCCTCCTAAAGTGCTAGGATTACAGACATGAGCTACCACTCCCGGCTCATGTTTGCTTCTGATAACGGATTCATTATGGTATAATTGATAAAAGTTGGGGTGAAAAGTCTGGGTTTAATGTTGTCTTATAACTTCCTGGCTCTATAACCTTGGATAAATCACTTAATTTCTGTGTCTGTTTTCTGACTTGACAACTGCCTTATTTCCCTACCAGGCTTGTAGTGATAACTGATAGAGAGAGAGGGGTGTGTGTGTGTGTGTGTGTGTGTGTGTGTGTGTGTGTGTGTATATATATATATACAGTAATCTTTATTTTATTGTTATTATTAATTTGAGTTGGAGTCTCACTCTGTCATCCAGGCTGGAGTGCAGTGGCACAATCAGCTCACCACAGCCTCGACCTTCTGGGCTCAGGTGATCCTCCTGCCTAACCCTCCTGGGTAGCTGGGACCACAGGTGTGCTCCTGGCTAATTTTTTTGATGTTTTTTTTTGTAGAAACGAGGTCTCAGTATGTTGCCCAGGCTTGTCTCAAACTCCTGGCTTCAAGCAGTCTTCCTTCTTTGCCCTCCCAAAGTCATAGGATTACAGGGATGAGCCACTGTGTGAAGCCTACAGTAATCTTTAAATTGAGAAACACTTATTAATGTTGCTATTCAAAATGATAATATATCATATATGTTTTTATACTTACTTCTATTGACTAGCCTATAGTATACTACATGAGTACTCTGAGTGTTGAGCAAATGCTTGCTGAGTATAAATGAGGTAAAATACTAACTCATAAATTAGTGAAATTTGAGGTACATGACTTGTATCCTTTCAGTTTTTTATAATGATCCCCATATGTATAGACATATTGTAGAAAATTTCAGAGAGAGTCAATTTTACTTGACCGTAAAAACAACCAAAAACTCTTATGTGTCTCCCGTGAATTTTAAACTTTACTCTCTCCAATGTTCTGTCATAGGCATGTGCTGACAAGCTGAAAAGAGAGATAGAGCTCTATGGATGCCCCCCTGATTTTCCAGATGAAGAAGAGGAAGAGGAAGAGACCAGTGTTAAAACAGAAGAGATGATAATTAAGGATAAAGCTAAAGGAAAAAAGGTCTGGTGGTGGCTGATGTGTATATTTGTTGAAGTTTTATGTTTGTATTTTTTTGATTTGTATGTGCATTCTAATACTAACATAGTACCTGGCACATAAAATATGATCAGTAATTTTTTTCTTCCTTTTTTTTAATGTGCTCAGAAACTTTTAAATAGCATCAAAGCAAAACATTATCTTTCTGAATTTCCTGTTGCATTTTAAACATTTTCTTTATTTTGCAATAATTTTAGATTTATAGAAGAGTTGCAAGATAGTATAGAGAAATCAGTTCCCTTGTGATCATCATCTGTTCGCCTAATGTTATATCTTATGTGACAGTGGCACAATCTTTAAAACTAATGAATTAACAAAAGTATACTGCTATATACTAAACTATGAACTTCATTTGGATTTTACTGGCTTTTCACCAATGTCCTTTTCTGTTCAAAGTCTAGTCTACAACCCCATATTGCATTTAGTTATCATGTCTCCTTAGTATGCTTCCCTGTCTTCTCTGTCTTTTTTTTGTTGTTGTTGAAGAGACAGACTCTTGCTCTGTTGCCCATGCTGGAATGCAGTGATGCAATTATAGTCTACTACAGCCTTGAATTCCTGGGCTCAAGCAAACCTCCTGCCTCAGCCTCCTGGAGGAGCTGGGACTACAGATATGTGTCACCACACCCTGCTAATTTTTGCATTTTTTGTAGAGATAGGGTCCTGCTGTGTTGCCCAGGCTGGTCTTGAATTCTTGGGCTCAAGTGATCTTCCCACCTCAGCTTCCCACTATGCTGGGATTACAGGCATGTGCCTTCTCTGTCTTTCATTCTCTTCCATGACTTTGACACTTTTATTTTTATTTTTTTTGAGTTGGAGTCTCACTCTGTTGCCCAGACTGGAGTACAGTGGCCACTCCTGGCCACCGCAGCCTCGACCTGCTGGGCTCCAGTGATCCTTCTACCTCAGCCGTCCAAGTAGCTGGAACTATAGGCGTGTGCTACCACGCCCGGCTCATTTTGATTTATTGTAGAGATGAGGTCTCACCAAGTTGCCCAGGCAGGTCTCCAACCCGCGGGCTCAGGCAATCCACTCACCTCAGCCTCCCAAAGGCACGGGATTACAGGCTGAGCCAACGAGCCTGACTGACTTTGATACTTTTAAAGAATACGGGTCAGATAATTATAGACTCTCCCTCACTTTGGACTCGTCTGATGCTTTCTCATTGTTAGGTTGAGAGTACTAATTTTGGGGAAGAATATTAGAGAGGTAGTGTGTCCCTCTCAATGCATCATATCAGGGAGTATATGATGTTGATATGTTTTATTATTGGAGCTGTTAAACATGATCATTTGGTTAATTAAGGTGGTATCTGCCAGATTTTTCTACTGTAAATATTTTATTTTTCCCATTGAAATTTATTTTATTTTATATCAGTATGAAGTCATGGGTATTTTTATTCTTTAGGTTATAATCCAGTATAGTAGAGGTTTTGTTGTTGTTGTTGTTATTTGTGTTTCTGTGTGTGTTGTATGTGTGTGGTGTTATTTGTTTATTTTTTGTATTAGAGTCTCACTCTGTCACTCAGGCTAGAGTACAGTGCATACTCACAGCTACCACAGCCTCGACTTGCTAGGCTCAGGCGATTTTTCTGCCTTAGCTTTCCAAGTTGCTGGAACTACAGGCATGTGCCACCACACCTGCTTAATTTTTTTTTTTTTTGAATTGGAGTCTCACTCCATCGCCCAGGCTGGAGTGCAATAGCGTGCTCACAGCCAACCCAGCATTGACCTGTTGTCCTCAGATGATCCTTCCTCTTCAGCCTTCCAAGTAGCCAGAACTACAGGTGCGTGCTACCACTGGCTAATTTCTTTTTTTTTTGAGTTGGAGTCTCACTCTGTCGCCCAGACTGGAGTGCAGTGGCCGCTCCCGGCCACCGCAACCTCGACCTGCTGGGCTCCAACGATCCTTCCGCCTCAGCCTTCCAAGTAGCCAGAATTACAGGCATGTGCTACCATGCCCGGCTGATTTTTTGATTTATTATAGAGATGAGGTCTCGCTGCCCAGGCGGGTCTCAAACCCGCGGGCTCAGGCAATCCACTCACCTCAGCCTCCCAAAGGCACGGGATTACAGGCTGAGCCACCGAGCCTGGCCAATTTATTTTTTTTTATTATAGAGATGAGGTCTCGCCAAGTTGTCCAGGCTTTTCTTGAACCCGTGGGCTCAGGCACTCCCCTCACCTCAGTCTCCCAAAGTGCTGGGATTACAGGCTTGAGCCACCATGCCTGGTCAAATTTTTTATTTTTGGAGAGACGAGGCCTCGCCAAGTTGCCCAGGCTAGTCAGGCGTGTTCTCTCTCCTCCGCAGTGTCTGTGGACACCACGCACATACAGGTAGTTCTCTCTCTCCTCCGCCTGCCAATGTGTTGGTATGAGCCACTGTGCCTGGCATGTATGTGTTTTAAGATACAGGATCTTGCTGGGCAGTGCCCAGGCTGGCCCTGAACTTCTGTGCTCAAGCAATTCTCCCACTTCAACCTCCTGGGTAACTGAGACTATAGGCACTCAAAACCACATCTGGCTGCTGGGTTTTTTGTGGTGGTTGTTAATAATACCATAATTTGTGTTAAATTGTTCTAGCTTTGGCCATTGAAAATTTTCGCTTATTTGTGACATCTTACTACAGCAGTGAGAAACCTGGCTCTTGATATCTATAGTATATTTACTTGTTCAATCCTAGTCTACTAGTAAAGTAGTTTTCAGAATTACCAACCTATATGCTGGGAGAAGCAGTATTACCACCTAAAGTACAGTGTTTGTATATAGTTATTTTTGTTTTTAGAATCTGGTCAATACATTGTTTTTCAAAATTGCATAGATCAGCTCCTTTCTTCTGCCTCCCACTTCAGTGTAGCGATGTCATGTGTTTGTAATCCAGTTAGATACATTTGTCACAATCTGCATTCCACTTTAGATTCTTCCAAAATTCTGGTTAAGTTTTTAAGAAATTTATATATAGTAAAATTTACTCTTTGTGGTGTATAGCTTTGCAGGTTTGACAAATGTATGGCATCATGTTTCTACCAGCACAGTACCATACAGAGCAGTTCTGTCACCCCTAAAATTCACTTATGCTGCCTGTTTATACTTGTATAGTTTAACACAGTTCCCTACCTTCGACCCCTGGCATTTGTCTTTTTGATATTGGTAAATATTGGAAAAGGAGGAAACTCTTGTGAGTAGCTTTGTTTTACAATTTAAAAAATTACCCAATGTGATTATTGACCTAATATTACTGTGGTCCTGGAATGTTAAGCAATTGTTGATTATTCTTTTTTTTTTCCTGGAGTGTTGGTTATTCTTTGATGGAGTTTGTTTTTGTCTATTATTTTCAGAGTAAAGCTGTTGCTAAAGGTGGATCTTCTAAATACCAGTGGAGCATTATGAAATCCCTTGGTCTGTCTGAGGAAGAGATAGTAAAATTTTCTGAAGCAGAACATTGGCTTGATTATTTCCCACCACTGGCTATTCAAGATCTAAAGAGAATGGGTTTGAAGGTATGTTATTATTTTTGAGTTGAGATCTCACTCTTTACCAGGTTGGAGGCAGTGACCCGATCACAGTTCTCTGCAACCTCAACCTCCTGTGCTCAGGTGACCCTTCTACCTCAGCCTCAAAAGTAGCTAGCGCTACAGGTGCACGCCACCATGCCTGGCTAATTTTTTTATTCTTGTAGAGATGAGATCTTGTTAATTGGCCTAGGCTGATCTTGAACTCTTGGACTCAAGTAATCCTCCAACTTTATCCTCCCAAGGGGCTGAGAATACAGGTGTGATCCATTGCTCCTAGCCTAAACCTAACTTTTATATGCCCTGGGAAACCAAATAATTCATGTGACTCACTTTATTGAGGCAGTTTGGAACCAACCCTGTAATATCTCCAAGGTAACTGCGTGTTTATTTGCATGATTATGTGAGATTTATTTCACTTGCATGCTGGTAAAGACTTGGTACTATTTTTGTTAGATTAGAACCCAGTGCACCTCAATATAAGGAATGAATCCTTTAATATTTATTGTATTGTAATGTATATTGATATATTAACAGTTGATAGAAATGAGTTTTATTTAAAGAATATGAAGAAGCCAAAGCTTAATTTGAATATTTAGGGATACATAAAGGTAGTATTTAAGTTTGTTTTCTTAATTTATTATTATTTCTATATTTTTTGTTAATATATTAACATATATTCAAGTGTATGTTTAAAAACACATTAATTATACATTTAGTAAGCAGGCCCAGGCTGAGTGCAGTGGCATGCTCACGGTCACTGCAGTCTTTGACCTGCCGGGCTCAGGTGATCCTTCCTCCTCAGCCTTCTAGGAGCTGGAACCACAGGCATGTGCCAGTGTACCTGGCTAATTTTTTGACTTTATTGCAGAGATGAGATCTTGCCAAGTTGTCCAGGCTGGTCTCGAGCCCCTAGGCTCAGGCAATCTTCTAGCCTCTGCCTCCCAGACTGCTAGGATTATAGGTGGGAGCCATGTGCCTGTCTAGTTGATATAATTTTAAGTTGGAAAATAGAGTAAAAGAATAAATAATTGATTCATAAGAATTAATATTCATAAAAACTTTGTATATTTTTCAAAAATTATCTTTTCTGTTTCCTTCTATAGGTAGATTGGCGTCGCTCCTTCATTACCACTGATGTTAATCCTTACTATGATTCATTTGTCAGATGGCAATTTTTAACATTAAGAGAGAGAAGCAAAATTAAATTTGGGAAGCGGTAAGTTTGTGTTTCTTCAATATAATAAAGCAAAAATTATATAATTTCTGTATTATAATCCAGTACCCCATAGTCTAATTTTTTTTCATTGTCTTTCCTTTTTTTAATAATTTTTTTCTTTTTATTGTCTTTTGTCCTTTGTTTTCCTTTTTTTCTTGCCAGTGTTTTAATTTCTTTGAGCTATTTAGTGTTTGTGACCAGTAGAAACAGGAAGTATGGGAAATGTTGGCTGTTATGATCTCACTAAAGTTTTTTCTTTTCCAGCAGAAAAATAATTATTTTATGTTTTATTTTATACTTTTGTTCTGTAAGTTATATTTTATTTTATACTTTTGTTCTATAAGTTGTTTAAAATTTTTCTTTGATTATGCAGACTAAATAAGTTATTTGCATTTCACAAATGAATTTATACTTTATAATCTTTTGCTTTATACTACAAAGCTAATATTAGTGTGTTTTTAAAAATATATATTTATTTATTTACTTGATTCACTTATTTATTTGAGACAAGGTCTCATTATGTTGCCCAGCTGGTGTCAGACTCCTGGGCTCAAGCACTTTTTCAATAATATTACTTTTGATGAAGGTAGAAAGCTTTCATTAAATAACTAGGTTGACAGTGGAACTGACCCAAGGGTGTAAATGTAAACATTTACTCAGAAGTGTTAGTTACAAGACTTACTTTTAAGTTGTTAGGAGCAACATTATTAAGTAGGATAAAGCTTGAATGTTATAATCCTGCTTGTTACTTACTGTTTATTTTTTAGGTATACCATTTATTCTCCAAAAGATAGACAGCCTTGCATGGATCATGACAGACAAACTGGAGAGGTGATTATTTGTGAGATGGAGTAGCTATTATAATAATCATTAATGTGATCATAGAGTTTATGAAATAGATTAGACAACTAAAAATAACTTTATTGCAGTGCTGAAGTGTATAGCCATGATACTATGGTGGGTATATAAAGGGAGGCAGAATATCAATACATGTACCTGTGTCTTGTCTAGGACCTTGCTACTCTAAGAGTGGTCCCAGGAGAGCTGCATCCACTTGTATGAAGCACACTGTTGTGCCTCAGCCCATAATTGCTCAGTCAGAAGTTCTGGGGGTAGGCCCCAGCATACGAAGCACCATCTGGAAAATGCGCAGTTTTAAAAAGAGAATGTGGGGAGAGATAATGAAATATGTGACTTTTTTTTTCTCTTTTTGAGTCAGAGTTTCACTCTGTCGCCCAGGCTGGAGTGCAGTGGCATGCTCATGACCACTGCAGCCTTGTCCTCTGGGCTCGGGCAAGCCTTTCGCTTCAGCCTTCCAAGTAGTTGGAACTACAGGAATGTGTCACCATGCCCGGCTGGTCTCGAACCATGGGCTCAGGGAATCCTCTCGCCTCTGCCTCCCAAAGTGATGGGATTACAGGCGTGAGCCGTGGCTAACTTTTGATGTACACAGATTCCATTTACGCTTGGTTTGATCATGTACCTACTTGCTTATTTCCAAGTACCTTTAGCCATGCGTAACATCATTCAGTCTATGTTCCTGTGGAATATATTAGCAACATTATTTCCTGAAAAACTTGAGCAAAGCAAGGGTGATTTGCCTAAAACTTTGGCACAGTAGATCAGTGACGGGGCCAGCGTCTGAACTTATGGGTCCCTAGGAGTGCATCATTTTTTATCACCATCCTTGAACATATTTTCTTTTTTTTTTTTTTTTGAGTTGGAGTCTCTCTGTTGCCCAGGCTGGAGTGCAGTGGCACCTGCTGGGCTCAGGTGATCATTCCACCTCAATCTTCCAAGTAGGTAGAACTACAGGTGTGCACTATCACACTAGCTTATTTTTTGATCTCTTGTGGGTACCAGGTCTCACCAAGTTATTCAGGCTGGTCTCAAACCCCTGAGCTCAGGCGGTTCTCTCACCTTGGCTTCCCAAAGTGCTGGGATTACAGGCTTGAGTCACCATGTCCGGCCTTGAACATATTTTCAAAATCAGCCTTCAATTCTGATGTAACTTGTCTGAGAAGTGAGAGTTTATGAAAATTTTAAATGACTTGAGAGACTTCAGCAGACTCAGTAGAGTTTTAACATAGCCAATTGTAGCAATATCCTAAATATCAATAATACTTCATAGATTTTCAAAGCATTTTCTATCTGTTATCTTAAACGTGTTCCTCATTGCAGTCCCATGTGAGGCACATCATACTTATTTAGAGATGAGGAAAGAAGGGTCCAGAGAGACTGTTGCTACCTTGGGTTAAGCCATTAGGAGGACCAAGCTAAGTTTAGAATGTACATCATGTGATCACTGGCCCAGTGTCTGTTTTTGGTGACTACTGTGTAGGACCTGCCTTGGGGGTGAGGGGATGGGATTCATGTAGATTGTGTCTTCTAACCCCATTTTGGCCAAAAGCCTTTTGGCTGATTACTACTAGTCTCTCCTTACATATTGGACTTCTGTGTGGATGTGGTCAACAAGCTACTGGCAGTCTCTTCACTGGAAGAAGGGATTATTCTAACAATGAAAGAACCCATTTAAAAAATTTGAATCAGATTTCTCACGTAGATTAGTAGGTTTAATCCAAGTCTTGTTTCTCAAATTTTTTTTTTATTTGTTTAGGGTGTTGGACCTCAGGAATATTCTTTAATCAAATTAAAAGTACTTGAGCCATTCCCTTCCAAATTAAGGTAGGTTTGCCAGAGGGTTATTGCTTCATTGTTTCTGAACTTTCAAATAGTTGTGATAGCGTCTATAGCATTTTTTAACATAAATGTATATTTTTTTCTTCTTAGTGGCCTGAAAGGTAAAAATATTTTCTTGGTAGCTGCTACTCTCAGACCTGAGACCATGTTTGGACAGACAAACTGTTGGGTTCGTCCTGATATGAAGTACATTGGATTTGAGACAGTGAATGGTGACATATTCATCTGTACCCAAAGAGCAGCCAGGAATATGTCATACCAGGGCTTTACCAAAGACAATGGTGTGGTGCCTGTTGTTAAGGAATTAATGGGGGAGGTAAGTTGGGGAGCCAACTTTTTATTTTAGTGCATCAATTTAGAGGAAAATTTCAACTGTGAATCTTGAGAAAAGAGCATATGAGAAGATTTTAAACATGTGGTATATATAAAGTGTATCACTGGTAAGTGTATATTTTGGTGCATTTTCATATGTGTATTCATTCATACAGACACACCAAAATCTAGATATAGCATGGTTTCAGTGCTCCAGAGGCTCTCACATTCATTTCATAATGAGTACTCATCTCTCTCCTTACCAGGTATTCGTTGTTCTTGAACTTTATGTAATAGAATTATAAAGTATATACTGTTTTGTGTCTAGCTTCTTTTGCTCAACATTATATTTGTGAGATTTATGTCTGTTGTAGTAGTAGATCTGTTCTTTTTTTGTTGTTTGTTTTTGCCGTGTAGTATTCATTGTATAGCATTTTTGAATTCAGTAAGTCTCTGGTTTCAATTCAGTAAGTCTCTGGTTGAAAAAATACAGATAGTCCTCCCCAAGAGATTTAATAGCTACATTAGATGTAATATTACTTTTTGAATGCTATTACCTGCATTCCTGATAATACTAAATTTAGAATTTGCAGCTGTTTTTTTTTTCCTGAAAAGAAGGCTTAGTTGATGTTAATTAAATAAGGACAGTTACATAGCTCATCTACTTAATTATCAGTATTTCTGAGTGTGTTTTATCCTATTTAGTGAATGCTAATCTTTAGTATCTTAGTAAATAAATTTTAAAAGAAAAATGTGAGTAGAGTACCATCCCAGTTCTTCATTTATTTATTTAGATTAGAAAATATAATTTATTTAAAAATTAAAATTAAATTAAAGAGGGCATTCACCTCCCCAAGGTAGGAGAGGGGGCCAAGCCCAGGAAACATGGCAACTGTGACTCAAGCCATGGTCAGACCATGGCTTAGCAAAGCAATGATGAATGGAGAGAGAGATACTGATAGAGATTGATACATTCATCTCCCCAAGGTAGAGGAGGGGGACAAAGCTTAGAAAACATGGCAGCCACAGCTCAAAGAGCACATGGCCAGACCATAGCTCAGCAGAACAATGTCCCCCAGTTCTTTTAAATTGAACTCTTTTATTGTTTATCTTGTAAACTTATTTTTTGATTAGATTGTAATATATTCATAAGGCCTACAATTCAAAAGACACACAAATATGCCCCTGGTCACTCATTGTCTCCTTCCAGAGGTAGTTATCGCTGTGTCTCATGTATCCTTCTAGAAGTATTTCTTGTGTATACTAGCAAAAGTATACATATTTTTTCTCCCTTTGTTTTTACATAAGTGGCAAATTTATTTTCTACACATCTTGCTTTCTTTTTTAGTTAATTATATCTTTGCCGTCCTTTTTTTCAGTACATAAACAGCTTCCTTCTTATTTTTTTATTTTTTGAGTTGGAGTATCACTCTTGTTGCCCAGGCTGGAGTGCAGTGGTATGCTCACGGCCACCGCAGCCTCGACCTGCTGGGCTTAGGTGATCCTTCCACCTCAACCTTCCAAGTAGCTGGAATTGCAGACACACGTCACCATGCCTGGATATTTTTTGTGATTTTATTGTAGAGATGAGGTCTCACCGATTTGCTCAGTGGGCTCAGGCAATCCTCTTGCCTCGACGTCCCAAAGTGCTGAGATTACAGGCTGAGCCATCATGCCCGGCCCTTCTTATTTTAATTGCTACATAGTATTCTATGTGTGGCTGTCCCACAACTTATTTAATAATTCTCTATTAATGGATATTTGAATTGTTTCCTAACTTGTAAGGTGCACTACTGCATCTCATTAGTTCCTGATGTTGGAGTTTTATCTGAGAAGTTGTTGAGAATAGTATCAGTGGCACATGTTTTTTTCCTGTTCTTTTTTGAGAACACTTTAAAAAAAAAATTCATTAGCTTTAGGGGTTATAAATAATTTTTGGTATGGGCTTTGAGCATACCCACCACTCCTACCTGTGCACATTGTACCCAGTAGGTGATGTTTTGGTCCCTCCATCCCTTCTCTCCCCACTTTTGAGTCTCCAATGCCCATTATATCATGCTTTATAAAGCTTTTGCAGATCCTAGTTTAGCTCTCACTTATAGGTGAGAACATCAATGTTTGGTTTTCTATTTCTGAGTTAGTTTACCTAGGATGATCATCTCCATTTCCATCCAGGTTGCTGCAAAAGGCATTTCATTTTTTTTTTGATAGCTGAATAGTATTCCATAGTGTATATATCCCACATTTTCATTATTCACTGATCAATTGATGGACATTTTAGATTGATTCTACATCTTTGCAATTGTTAATTGTGCTGTGATGAACACGTAAGTGCAGGTGTCTTTGTTTTTTTTGTGTGTGTTGGAGTCTCACTCTGTCACCCAGACTGGAGTGCAGTGGCATGCTTCCAGCCACCGCAGCCTCGACCTGCGATCCTTCTGCCTCAGCCTTCCAAGTAGCCGGAACTACAGATGCACGCTACCATGCCCATCAAATTTTTGATTTATTGTAGAGATGACATCTTGTCAAGTTGCCTGGGTGGGTCTCGAACCCGTGAGCTCAGGCAATCCACTTGCCTTGGCCTCCCAAAGTTCTGGGATTACAGGCTGAGCCGCTGAGCCACTGAGCCCGGCCGTCTTTGTTATATAATGACCTCTGTTCCTTTGCATAGATACCTAGTAGTAGGTTTGTTGGATCAAATGGTAAATTTACTTTCGTTTTTTGAGAAATCTCCATACCGCTTTCTATAGAGGTTGTACTAATTTACACTTCTATCAATAGTATATAAGTGTTCCCTTATCTCTGCATCTATGCCAGCATTTATTGTTTTTTGATTTTTTTTTAATAATGGCCATTCTGACTGGTGTAAGGTGGTCTCACTGTGGTTTCAGTTTGCATTTTTCTGGTGATTAGTGGTGAACATTTTTTCATATGTTTCTTGGCCACTTGTATATCTTCTTTTGAGAAATGTCTGTTCATATCATTTGTCCACTTGGTAATGGGGTTATTTACTTTTTTTAGGATGATTTATTTGAGTTCTTTGTAGATTCTGAATATTAGTCTTTTGCCGGATAGTTTGCAAATATCTTTTCTCATTCTGTAAGTTGTTTATTTGGTTATTTATTTTTTGCTGTGCAGAAGCATTTAGTTTAATTAAGTCCCACTTATTTATTTTTGTTGCATTTGCTTTTGGGGTTTGGGTCATAAATTCTTTGCCTAGGCCGATGTCCAGAAGAGTTTTTCCTAGGTTTTCTTCTAGGATTTTTATGGTTTCAGGTCTGACATTTAAGTCTTTAATCCATCTGGAATTAATTTTTGTATATGGGGAAAGAGAGGGGTCAAGTTTTATTTTTCTGCATGTAGCTATCCAGTTTTCCCAGCACCATTTGTTAAATAGGATGTCTTCTCTCCAGTGTATGCTTTTGTCTATTTTGTCTAAAATCAGTTGGTTATAAGTCTTTGGGTTTATTTCTAGATTCTCTATTCTGTTCCATTGGTCCATGTGCCTGCTCTTGTACCAGTATCATGCTGTTTTGGTTATTACAGGCTTGTAGTATAATTTGAAGTCAGGTAATGTGACGCTCCAGCTCTTTTTTTGTTTTTGTTTTTGCTTTGTATTGCTTTGGCTATTCTGGATCTTTTTTTGTGGAAGAAAGAAAAATTCATATTAATTTTAGGATTTTAAAAAGATTCTGTGAAAAATGATGTTGGTAGTTTGATAGGAATTGCATTGAATCTGTAGAATACTTTGGGTAATATGGTCATTTTAACAATGCTGATTCAGTCTATGAGTATGGGATGTTTCTCCATTTTTTGTGTCCCCTACAGTTTCTTTCATCAGAGTTTTGTAGTTCTTGTAGACATCTTTCATCTCCTTGGTTAAATATATTTTTAGGTATTTTCGCTTTTTGGCTGCTATTGTAAATGGAATTGAGTTCTTGGTTTGATTCTCAGCTTGGTCACTATTAGTATATGTTGCTACTGATTTTTGTGTGTTGGTTAAGTATCCTGAAACTTTACCTACTTCATTTATCAAGTCCAGTTGTCTTTTGGAGGAGTTTTTAGGATCATATTGTTGGTATACAAAGATAGTTTGATTTCTTCTTTTCCAATTTGGGTACCCTTTATTTTTCTTGCCTGAATGCTGTAGCTAGGACTTCCAGTACTATGCTGAATAGAAGTGGTGAAAGTGGGCATCCTTGCCTTGTGCTACTTTTCTTTGTTCAAATGTGACATTAGCTGTGGGTTTGTTATATATGGCTTTTATTATTTTAAGAAATGTTCCCTCTGTGCCTATTTTGCTGAGGGTTTTTATCATGAAGGGACACTGGATATTATCAAATGGTTTTTCTGTCTCTATTGAAATTATATGATTTTTGTTTTTAATTCTGTTTATGTAGTGGATCATGTTTATTGATTTGTGTCTGTTGAACCACTCTTGCATACCTGGAATAAAACCCACTTGGCTGTGATGCATTTTTTTTTAATGTGCTGCTTAATTTGGTTTGTAAATCTTTTGTTGAGGATTTTGCATCTGTGTTCACAAAGGATGTTGATCTGTAGTTTTCTTTTTTTGTTGTGTCTTTTCCTGGCTTTGGTTTCAGAATCAGAATGATTCTAGCCTTGTAGAATGAGTTAGGGAGGTTTCTCTCCTCTTCAATTTTGTGGAATAGCTTCAATAAAATTGGTACCAGTTCTTTGAAGAGCTGGCAGAAGAATTCAGCTGTGAGTCCATCAGGTCCTGAATTTTTTTGTTGTTGTTGGGAGACTTCTAATTATTGTTTCAATCTTGCTGCTTGTTACTGATCTGTTCAGAGTTTCTGAACAGCATCCTGATTCAAAGTTGGGGGTAGTATCTTTCCAAGAATTTATCCATTTCCTCTAGATTGTCTAGTTTGTTTGCATAAAGGTTTTCATAATAGTCTCAGATGATCTGTTGAATTTCTGTCATGTCAGTTGTAACATCTCCATTTTCATTTCTGATTGAGCTAATTTGAATTTTCTCTTTTCTTAATTACTCTACCTATTGGTCTATCAACTTTTTTTTATCTTTTCAAAGAACTACCTTTTTGCTTTATTGATCTGGTTTTTTTTTTTTGAGTCGGAGTCTCACTTTGTTGCCCAGGCTGGAGTGCAGTGGCATACTCATGGCCACGGCAGCTTCGACCTACTGGGCTCAGGTGATCCTTCCTCCTCAGCCTTCCAAGTAGCTGGAACCACAGGTATGCACCACCACACCAGGTTAATTTTTAAAGTTTATTGTAGAGACGAAGTCTCACTAAGTTGCCCAGATTAATAATGATATATAGGGTACTAGTCTATTCATCATACTGGTTGTTATATGGTTGCTTTATATATTTATTTTCTCTATTGTGTTGGTGTTCTATAAGTTCTATGAGCTTATGATTTGCAGCATTTTTTTACTGGTGTATTTTGACCTTTTGTTTTAGTATTTAGGACCCTTTTGAGTATTTCTTATAGAGGTGGTTTAGTGGTGACAAGTTCCCTCAGCGTTTGCTTGTCTTAGAAAAACTTCACTTCTCCTTCATTTATTAAGCTTAGTTTTACAGGACACAAAATCCTTGGCTGACTGTGATTCTATATGAGGAGATTGAAGATGGGGCCCCAACCCCTTTTGATTTGTAGGGTTTCTTCTGAGAAATCTGCTGTTAGTCTGATAGCTTTACCTTTGTAATTTATTTGATGCTTTTGTCTTACTGCTCTTAAAATTCTTTCCTTCACATTAACTTTGCATAACCTGATGATTACATGCCTTGGGGATGATCTTTTTGTAATGAACCTTCTGGGAATTCTTTGGGCTTCTGGATGTTTAGGTCTCTGGCAAGGCCAGAGAAGTTTTCTTCCATTATCCCCTCAGATAGGTTTTTTTCTTTCTGTTGCTTTTTCTTCTTCCTTGGGAATACCTATGATTCTTAGGTTTGTATGTTTTATATAATCTGACATTTCTTGGTGATTTTGTTCTGTTCTCTTGATTCTTTATTGTTGTCTGATTGGGTTAATTCAAAAGCCTTGTCTTCAAGTCCTGAGATCCTTTTATCCTTCTGCTTGTTCTAGTCTACTGTTAAAACTTTCCACTGCATTTTGTACTTTTCTGAATGAGTCTTTCATTTCCAGAATTTCAGCTTTTCTTTTTCTTTAAGGTATCTTTGTCTTCAGAGAATTTCTCATTCATACCCTGAATAGTTTTTTTTTTTTTTTGAGTTGGAGTCTCACTCTGTCACCCAGGCTAGAGTGCAATGACATGCTCATGGCCACTGCAGCCTTGACTTGCTGGGCTCCAGAGATCTTTCTGCCTCAGCCTTTCAAGTAGCTGGAACTACAGGTGAGCACTACCACATCTGGTTAATTTTTTGATTTATTGTAGAGACACGGTCTCGCCAAATTGCCCAAGCAGTCCTCTCGCCCTGGCCTCCCAAAATGCTGGGATTACCGGTGTGAGCCACCGTGGCTGACCTCTGAATAGTTTTTAGAATTTCTTTGTTGCTTTTCAATTTTTTCCTGAAGTTCATTGATCAATTTTTTAATCAGCCTTTTGAATTCCAAGTCTGGAATTTCAAAACTTTCATTTTGGTTAGGGTTTGTTGCTGAAGAGTTTTGGGGGTGTTGGAGAACTCTGTTTTCTCATATTGACAGAATTATTTTTCTGGTTCCTTCTCATTTAGGTAGACTGTTTTTTATTTGATGTTGGCAGGGGACTAATGTAGGCACTGTAGGGTTCCCTTGGTTATATATATCCTTGGTGTGGTGAGTTTCTCAATTGCCAGTGTGGCAGTCCTGTGCTCAGTACCTGCACTGGCTCATGGTGTCCTGAGTGATTGGAGTGACTTGGAATGTGGTGTTAGTCTGGGACCAGGCCTTCCCCCAAACTGAGGTATATCTGATGTGGTGGGCTGCACTATTGACTTAGGTGAAGGCTCCGGGGATCACCCAAGTTCTCTGTCTCTTTTAAGCCCTTGAGGGGATTGTGGGTGGGGCTGGGGAGGGAGCTCAAGCACTCTACAAGAGTATACCCAGTGGGGATTAGGGAGTTCCAGGCCCCTGGAGTAATACTGTTGTTCAGGGCAGGTACAGAAGAGTTTACTTGGGGAGTGAGGGGTTACCATGGCAATGAGTCCCACCTGGCTTCCTGCCCTATACTTAGGTAGCCTGCCTTCTGAACGTCAAAGTGCAGCCGGCCTTGGGCCTCGGGTGTTCTCATGGCAACTGTCTGCAGCCAGGTAGTTGCCCATGGGGCCTATCCTCTTCCAGGGTTGAGTTCCTGGGAAATGGTGACTGGCACTGCTTAAGGCTTTTTTTCCTGCACCACTCCACATGGGCTTTGGCAGAGCATGGCTGTGGGTAAGGCAGTTTCCTGTGAAGGACTGGAATCCCACAGGCCTCAACAGGCACTCTAAGTCTGTGGCAGGAGCAGAGAACTCCAGAATTCCCGTTGCTCACCTTCCCTGCTGTATTCTGAGGCCCTCAGTGGACTGTGTTGGTGAAGGTCTGGTCAATTCCAGTTCAGGTCGATGGATTTTTCTCACCTTTGCACTATGTGGTTATCATCACTGCTTTGAAGAGTTGTGGGGTGTGTTGCTGGTCTTGTTCCTCTCTGGGTGCTGAGGAAACTATCTTGATTTACTCCATAGGAGAAACACAATCTAGCTGCCTCAAGTTAACTATGTTCTTTTCCTGTTCTTAATGCAACTTCTCTCCTTGTCAATTTGAGCAAATTCTGGATTGAGGAAAATGGATATTATAAACTGTAAAATAGCCTTCAACCTTTAAAACTGCTGCAGTATTTGTCACTCAAGTGACTGCAAATTCTGTAACGGCAGCTTATGTATATAAGAATAATGTGGAATGGACAGTGTGTTCCTTAGCTGGAACATTCTAGCAGCTGCAAGCTGTGCTGTCATATGAGAGTGTGGGTCCGATGTTACTTCATCTTCCAGGTTTTTTTTCAAGTGAACTAGAACTATCCTTTTACTTCAGTTTGTCTTCACAATTATTATTTTAAATGAATATGTGTAGTATTCCATATTGTGCTTGTAGCATATTTTATCAGATTATTTTTCTGTAATTGAAGGCTTTAGTTGTTTCTAGGTTTTGCTAGTATAATTAACTCAGTGTTAGACAGATTTTTCTAAGAATATATATATATATATATTTTTTTTTTGCTGGGTCCAAGCTATGTGAACATTTTTGTGGCTCTTGCTATGGATTTCTATATTGTTTTCCTCAGGAGGAGTACAATGTCACACACAGTGTACTAGTGTACTGGTTTTATCTAACATTGCCAGATTTGGTATTAAAATTATTTAAAATTATTTTTTATCTAATAGGTATAAAATAATGAGTTTTTTAACTTCATATATATTTATATTTTTTAATTGACAAATGAAAATAATATATATTTGTGGTGTACAACATGATAATGTGTATGCATTTGAAATATGTATACATTGTTAAATGGCTAAATTGAGGTAATTAACAAATATGTTACCTCACATACTTATCATTTTCTGTGGTGAGAACAATCAGAATCTAAGCCAAATGCAGCAGTGTGTTCCTGTAGTCCTAGCTATTTGGGAGACTTAGACAGGAGGATTGGACAGGAGGATTACTTGAACTCAGGAGTTAGAAGATGTAGTAAGCTATGATTGTTCCTGTGAATAGTCACTGTACTCCATCCTGAGTAATATAGTGAGACCCTGTTTCTTAAAAGGAAAAGAATCTACCTTCTTTCAAAAACTGTATAATTTTCAAGTATACAATACATTCTTATTACCTATACCTATAGTCAACATGTGGTACAGTAGATCTCTTGAACTTCACATATTTTTTTATTGCTAGTGTCTCAGGACTTAAAATATTAACATTGTTTTAAATCTTAATGGTAACAAAAATTTTCTTTGCCTCTTTTTATTATGCAGGAAATTCTTGGTGCATCACTTTCTGCACCTTTAACTTCATATAGGGTGATCTATGTTCTCCCAATGCTAACTATTAAGGAGGATAAAGGTAAAAAATTTATTTATAGAAATATTTTGGTAATCACATTTTGGTTCTATTAGTTAATTCACACTTTCTTTTATAAGGCACTGGTGTGGTCACAAGCGTTCCTTCTGACTCCCCTGATGACATTGCTGCCCTCAGAGACTTGAAGAAAAAACAAGTAATATCTGAGTTTCTTGTTCTTATTTCATCTTTACTGTCTCATTGTTTAGGTACTGCTAAACTACACTATAGGACTTGGCTAAGAGCTATGCATTTATCTTTGAACTGCAATTTCTAAGCTGTTTCTTGACTATATATTTTCTGTGGTTTGAATTTTGAATATAATGTTTCACAGAATTTTGAAAAAATTTGATGATACATTTTCATTGAAATCTAGAATATGTGCCTCAGTTTAAGTGATGTGTATGTGTCTGTGCATTTTTGCTTTTGGCTCTACAGTTTCATCATCTAGGCTGTTCACTGGAACTTAAGCTATTACTTTTGTTTTATTTTGTTTTGGGCTTGGTTCGCTTTACTTTTTTGTATGAAAACCCTATGTTAAGCTATTACTTTTTTAAAGGTCACAGATCTTTTCTTAAAGTATTTGGTTAAGTTAGGAAATTACTCTGAATGGAGAGGACAAATAATCGTTTTAAGAAAGTTTGGAGGTTGCTTTTCTCAGTGATTATACCAGTAAAATGTTGATCATTAGTGTTAACTTGCACATTTTTTGTAGGCCTTACGAGCAAAGTATGGAATTAGAGATGATATGGTCCTGCCATTTGAGCCGGTGAGTACATAGATAATTCATAATAGTCATATCCTTCTCTGTTAGAGAAAAAAAAGAGCTCACGTTTTCCTTGTAATGCAATTAAATACTTGGTAGAGTACGAAAATAAAAGAAGGACTTTGCTTAAGGATTTACTTACTTTTTTTTTTGAGTTGGAGTCTCACTCTGTCACCCAGACTGGAGTGCAGTGGCCGCTCCCGGCCACTGAGCCTCGACCTGCTGGGCTCCGGCGATCCTTCCGCCTCAGCCTTCCAAGTAGCCAGAATTACAGGCATGCTCTACCACACCCAGCTGAGTTTTTGATTTATTGTAGAGATGAGGTTTTGCTGCCCAGGCGGGTCTCTAACCCACGGGCTCAGGCAATCCACTCACCTCAGCTTCCCAAAGGTGTGGGATTACAGGCTGAGCCACCGAGCCCGGCTGGATTTACTTACTTTAACTTGGTATCTGCTGTGGCAGATAAAAGTGAGAGAAAAATTATCAAACATTTTCTTACCACCTGGCACTTATAGTTCTGGAACAAACAGCTTTTTAGCATCACCAATTTTGTAGTAGCTTGTTTTGCTTGTGTGATCAATTTCTTGGCTTTTAAAAACATTACGTATGCTTGGATGTTTATTTGTAACCATAGTAACTTTAACACGATCCCATACAACTCTGTTTTATGTTTCTTGCATTTTCATATTATTGCCTGCAGAATAAAAATATTTAAATTACTAGCAAATAACTTTTGTGAAGAATCCGGAAACCTTAATATAAACCAAGAGCAGGGTCATTCACAAAAGTAGTTGTTGACATCGTTTTGCTAGTTTCCACCTTAATTGTTAGTTAATTATATGCCAGTGGAGGACTGAGTGCTGGGGAATGGAGTGGTGGGGGTTGGTGCACAGAGTTTAGGGGGGTCCTGTGGAAAGGAGGAGGACAGATTGTCATCTGGATGCAAGTTGCTCTGTGATCACTTAATGTGTGGCACTGTCATGATGGCATATGAAATTGGAAATGACTTTTTAAAAAATTTTAAATATGTGGGGTACAATTCAGGGTTAGGTGTACAAAAGTTCACTATGCAGGTACCCTTGTTGATGAGGAGTGTCCTTCCTCTCCCCTGGCAGTTTCCCACTACTGCCAATTCCTTTCTTTTTTTTTTTTTTTTTTTTTTTTGAGTTGGAGTCTTACTCCATCGCCCAGACTGGAGTGTGGTGGCTGCTCCTGGCCACTGCAACCTCGACCTGCTGGGCTCTGGCTATCCTTCTGCCTCAGCCTTCCAAGTAGCTGGAACTACAGGTGTGTGCTACCACACCTGGCTAATTTTTGATTTAGTGTAGAGATGAGGTCTCGCCAAGTTGACCGGGCAGGTCTCGAACCCAGGGGCTCAGGCAATCCACTCACCTCAGCCTCCCAAAGCGCGGGATTACAGGCTGAGCCACCGAGCCTGCCTGCCAATCCCTTTCTTACAGTATTATGATAATTGTTTAAGGTCCTCTTATGAGTGAGAACATGTACTATATGAACCTTAGCAAATGCAGGAGACACCCTTATGGAAATTGGAATTGGCAACCAATTCCTAATCAAAACCTCAAGTGCGCATGCTATAGGAGATAAGATAGAAAAGTGGAACTTCATCAAACTGACAAGCTTCTGCAAAGCCAAAGAAACCAATAAGAGATCGGGAAGATAGCCCACAGAATGAGAAAAAATTTATGCCAACTGTATATCTGGAAATGACTTTATAGGACATTAGAGGCAAAAGGACCATGTGCCATAGGTCCCATTTGGTATAAACAAATTCCTGGCATTGCTGTTCTCTGCAGGTGCCAGTCATTGAAATCCCAGGTTTTGGAACTCTCTCTGCTGTAACCATTTGTGATGAGTTGAAAATTCAGAGTCAGAATGACCGAGAAAAACTTGCAGAAGCAAAGGAGAAGTTATATCTGAAAGGATTTTATGATGGTGTAAGTTATAATTTGTTTTTATTTGATTTACTCCATATACTGTGATTCCTTCTTAATGATTTAGAAAAAATATAGAAAGATTCCACATAGTTTTAGCTGTACATTGATTTGAGAGATTAATATTAGAATATGTTCTCCTATTTCCAAATTTATTTTTTTTATAATGTCCTTCATCTAAAAGCAGTTTAAAAAATGACATTTTTTTATGTCCTCTAGAAATTTCTAAGGAATGAATTTCTTGAGAAGATAATTAAAATTAGTTCCTACTATTCAATAAATGAGTGGAGAATATATGGTCCATTTTGCTCTTTTAGTTAAGGAATAATATTTTAGAATAGCAATTTTATTCAGTTGATTAATATTTGTTAATGACTACTAATTGCCAAGTGAACACAACAAACATAATTTAAACCTTTCTTTTCTCCTCAGTTGTGTGTATTGTATTTTATTTTTATTTTTTTTGAATTGAAATCTCATTCTGTTGCCCAGACTGAAGTGCATTGGTATGCTCCCAGCCCACCGCAGCCTTGACCTGCTGGGCTCCGGCAATCCTTCTGCCTCAGCCTTCCAAGTAGCTGGAACTACAGGTGTGCGCCACCATGCCCGGCTAATTTTGGATTTTTTGTAGAGACGACAAGATCTCACCAAGTTGCCCAGGTGGGTCTCAAACCCGCGGGCTCAGGCAATCCACTCGTCTCAGCCTCCCAAAGTGCTGGGATTACAGCCTGAGCCACTGAGCCCGGCCAGTTGTTTGTATTTTAATGTGGCTTACATTTCTATGGAAAGAGGCCTTGGCTAGAGAAGGTAAAAATCTAAACAAATTGTTAGGTACTTGAGGTTAAATGAAGAGATTTAGGGACACCAACGAGAATGTTTCTTATTTTTATTTCTCCCTCATTTTTCTGCTTAATTACTAATTGGTTATATGACTTTTTTTAAGTGACATATTTTGAATGACTATAAAAGCCAACACATATATTAATTTATTTCTCAAAATAACCCCATTTTGAAGTAGGCACTGTTATCAACATTTACAGATGAGAAATTAGAGGCACAAAGATATTAAGTGATTTACCTGAGATTAGCTAGATAGCTGGCCAGTGGCAAAACTGGGATTCAAACTAGGCAGCCTAGCTCTGGGATTTGTGCTCCATTATATAGATAGATAGATATAAAATTTATATCTATGTCTATACACACACACACACACACACACACAAAGGGAACCCAAAGAAATCCAAAATTTATTTATAAAATATTGAAAACTTGTGAGTTCATTCATTTTTTTTTTTTTTGTTTTTGAGTTGGAGTGGAGGGTCTTACTCTGTTGCCCAGGCTGGAGTGCAGTGGGATGCTCACCGCTACCATAACCTGGACCTGGTGGGCTCAGGTGATCCTTCCGCCTCAGCCTTCCAAGTAACTGGAACCACAGGCACACACCACCGTACCTAGCTAATTTTTTTTATTTATTGTAGAGATGAGTTCTCGCCGAGTTGCTCAGTCTGATCTCAAAGCCCTGGGCTCAGGCAGTCCTTTTGCCTCTGCCTCCCACAGTGCTAGGATTACAGGCATAAGCCACTGCACCTGGTGTATATTTATTTTTACATGTTTAAATGTAATCACCTTCAAAGTACTCTTCATTTGCTGTAGTACGCCTATTGAGATGCTTTTCTACTACTCAAAACAGTTTTTGAGCTCGTCAATTTTGATGCCTTTTAGTGCTTCTGCTGTTTTTTGTTTCGCCTCTTCCACATGGGCAAAATGTTTCTCTTTGAGGACTTTTTCATGTGGGGAAACAAAAACAAGTTGCTCGGGTGATATCAGGCAAATAGGGAGGGTGGGGAGGGGAGGTCATGCCATTTTTGGTCAAAAGCTGACGAACACTCAGTGTGCAGTGAGCAGGTGTGCTTGTAAACCACCCATTATAAAATGGGCAAATGTGTTGAAAAAAGTCTCCAAAAAATATTCACTGAAGCCAAACGCAGCCTCTCAAAACAACACTAGCCTGTACACTGATACCGAAGGGGTTCTTAGAACACTTACGTAGTAGGGGAATCCTGTAACCACAAGAGGCCAACCCTTTCCAGTTAAAGGCCTCCCAAATTGCTGGGATTACAAGTGTGAGTCAAAGTGCCTGACCATGATTTGTGTTCTTAACCACTACACCATAATGACCATTAAATTTAACTTCATGATGTACAATTAAATAGATAGGAAAAATTTTGATATGTTAGAGGATTGGACATTCAAAAAAGAATTTCTTTTCCAGCTAAGATAGAAGCTACTTGGGAGAAATATAAGAATCAGATAGATGGAGGTGAAAATATCAGCTTTGTTACCCAAGAAAGCAGGAAGGGGATTGTGGCATAATTGGTGGCAACAATGAATAAGCTAATACTTTGCCCTATAATTAAATTGTCCCAAAGAGTAAAAAGAGTTAAAAACAGAAGGCTTTCCTCTAAGAGCAAGGTTTATCACATGACCATACAAAGAATATTCACCTGCATCAGGGAGGGTTAGAAAGGGAAGCCTAAATGGCCAAGCTCCCCACCCTCCCTGTTTACCTGCTCAGTTCCTCCTACAGTCATCAGGAAGGTGAGTTAGTGTAGTTGAATTATCTTCATGGGGAGACTTGAGAAGTAGAAGTGAGTGTTTCCTTCACATCGTGCTCACACTAGGTATTCCAGTTCTACCAACAGAAAGACAAGTGTGTTATAAATGTTAGTTGTCGAGGCTGAACCAAAACGAAAGGTTATGTTTATACCTGTGGTAAATTTCACACTAAAAATATTTCGGTGGACAGAAGTAAATTTAGTTAGGGAAAATTTGAGGGGAAATTCAAAGTAAATTCTAATTCTTTTGTATGCGTTTTTCTCCCTTCTCATCCTTTTAGGTAATGTTGGTGGATGGATTTAAAGGACAGAAGGTTCAAGATGTAAAGAAGACTATTCAGAAAAAGATGATTGACTCTGTATGTGATAGGCTATCCCCTGAAGACTGTTTTTAGGAGAAAGCTGTTAACAGATAGACTAAGTGTTATTAGCAGTGAGTTCTATAGTAGAACCTGAAGCTATTTTAAGGACATCTTATAATTTTGTGGTGGAAAATAGACTTATTTAGCAATTCATTTAACTCGACCATCCCACCTATAGTGTTGATAAGGATAGTGTCCTAAGATCCATGTGTGTACTGCATGTTCAGAGAACTTTAATGATACTTTCTGGCAGTGGCCACTTTAGATACTGGTAGTTGCAACCTTTTGTCTCTGTGGTGTTTTTTTTATTGTCATTCTCTCCTCTCCATTTTTTGTCGTGACTCTTCCATTTAGCTACATAACTCTACATTTATATCTTTGACAGTTATAAATACATATATGCATAATACAGAGTGAAACAAGGCTAATCGAGATAGTACTATTAGGATTATTGAAATAAGAAAGCTGCAGTTTCTTCATCCTTCCACATTCTTTTAAATTTCTCTTTTTTAAAGGGGGCAACTTTTAACTGTTGTAGGTATTTTAGTGTTTGCCTTCATCCCTTATATAAGCTCTAAATGAAATGGTTATAGTGTAATTTAACTTTGGTGTTTGTTTTCAGGGTTAGGCATCAGCTACTGACTTCCTACTGTGGAAGATCAAGATTAAATTCTTCCCCCGCCCCACCTGTGTCTTCTCTGACGTCACATATTGTAATTATAACTTCTGTTAGATCAGTAGTCACTGCTGACATTTTTGGAAAACTTGGCTAATCACACAATGTAGTATGCAATGAGAATTTTTTATCCTCAGCTTTTGGTTTTCCCTTGAATTAATACTTGTCTTTTTAAAAAAATGCTTATTTTAAAAACTACTTATCAATACTCCATTTCCAAACTTTCTCCCACCTGCCTATTTCTCTTCTTAGTCTCTCTTCAGATACATCATCAGCTATTGGTTCTATCCTAGAGATAGCTCTTCCGTGGCCTTTAGCTTGGTTTAGTTCTTATTGTCCTGGTGCACAGAGGTTATCTGAGATGTTCTACCATTACTAAGAATTCCCTTTGCTTCTCTGGAGCTAGATCTCCTGTTTCCTTGATTCCATGGCTGCTGCTTTCATATTTTTTTCTCTCAGTTTGGTGAAGCTCTGCATCTAGTAGCTTTTTTGAGAAAGATTGCCTAGAAAGTAAATTTTTGTGGTTTCTCATGTCTAAAATATCTTTCTTCATATTGGATTGCCTAGGTGTAGAATTCTGAATTGGAAATAATTTTTTTTTATATGTGAGGACATTACCCCATAGTCTTCTAGTTTACTGATGCTATTAAGAAACTCAAAAGTATTCTGGTAGTAACTTAACTTTTTGTAAGTAACTTGTTCCCCTGCACCTCTCTTGTTCCCAGCTTGTAGGATATTTTTTCTCCCATTATTCTGAAATTTCATGATGATTTACTTTGATGTGAATGGACTCCTTCAATCTGGAAACTTGTGTTCTTCAATTTTGGGAAAATTTCTTGACTTTTTTCTTGATTATTTTATTCACTTTATTCTCTGTTTTTGCTGAATTCTTATTATAGTATTCAAATATTGGACCTCTTAGACCCTGGAAGTCCTTTTGCTCTCCTTTCTAAGATAGTCCTTCAGCTTTTTCATTCTGAGTTTTTGTTTACTATGTGTTTTTATACTTACTATTTGTGTGCGTGTATAAATAAAAATTTCTGGGAACTTATTTTTTTAAAAATCTCCTTGGTATGGAAAATTTCAAATGTATGAAAAAGTAGAAAGTAGTAGCATGATGAATTCCTATATACCTATCATTCAGCTTCAACAGTTCCCAATTTGGGGTTGATTTAAGAGCTGCTTCTTATTTTCTGATTGATTCTTTTCTTTAAGAGACAGGAATCCTGTGGTGTTGCCCAGGCTGGCCTGTACTGGAATGCCTGAGCTCAAGCAATCCTCCTACCTCAGCCTCCCGAGTAGCTGGGACTTCAGGCATGTACCACCATGCCTGGCTGATTGGTCTTTTTTTATTGAATGCTATTCTTGTTTCCTGGATGTGAAATCTTAATCTTCTCTTATTTCTCTGAGAAGGTCTACTGATATTTAAGTTACTTAGGTACATAAAATAATATTTTTGCCGTTTAGCAGGGCTTGTCCCTGGGCTTCACTGGGGCAGATTTAAAAAGGGTCATTTGGGCCTTGGAGAATCCTTGATGATAAACTTTTTTAGCATTTACTCTTAGGTTTGTTAAATTTTGCCATAGAAGATTCTTCTGATCTCTCATAACTGAAAGAGTCTGTGTAACTGAGTATTCTGGAAGCTGAGTGGGAGAAGATTGCTAGGGATAGGTGCTAATGTCTCTGGTTTGCTGACTTTCACTAAATCCCCCTACTTTTACTACGATAGCCATACTCTTTTTTTTTTTTTTTGAGTTGGAGTCTCACTCTTTCGCCCAGACTGGAGTGCAGTGGCTGCTCCCGGCCACCGCAGCCTCGACCTGCCGGGCTCCGGCGATCCTTCCGCCTCAGCCTTCCGAGTAGCCGGAATTACAGGCGCTCACTACCACGCCCGGCTAATTTTTTGATTTTACTGTAGAGATGAGGTCTCACCTGCCCAGGCGGGTCTCGAACCCGCAGGCTCAGGCGATCCACTCACCTCAGCCTCCCAAAGGCACGGGATTACAGGCTGAGCCACCGAGCCCGGCTTGATAAGCCATACTCTTAACTTTGTCCTCCAGATCAGAGACTCTCTTTTACCTTCTCAAGAGAATAAACCTTTTTTGTTCTCTGGGCATAGGGAGGGGAAGTTACCTGTCTGCATATCATGGGATTAGGGTATCTGGGATTCTAACCTCTTCTATTTAGCCACTTCTTCCAGGAGAGCCTCTTCCTTAAAAGATTTCAACTGGTTCTCCTCTTTTCAGCCTCACCAAATCTCCACTTACAGAGCGATTTAATGTCAACAGTTTCTGAGTCTTTTGGAGGCTTTATAGTGGATTGCTTTTCAGCTTTCTCTACTGCTGGCTTAGGATTCGGGTAGCTTTGTTATTTCTGCTAATAACAATTGTTGTTTATCCTTTGTTTAATTTTTTTGTTCTCCAATTCTTTTTATCTTTGTAGCTTTGTACCTTTAACAAAAAATTCTCTTATTATCATTTTATTGGAATTTTGAGAAGGGATTACATGTTTGTTTTTAATTTGCTATCTTAAAATCCCAGCTATTTAATTTCAGTGTGAAGAAGTGTATTAAAAACAGAACAATGAATTATTTTATGAGTAATAACACTAAATTTTATGTTTTGAAGTTATCCTAGCTTAAAATGTTTGGGATTATAATAACAGTAAGAGATATTTAGGCCGGGCTTGGTGTCTTAGCCTGTAATCCCAGTACTTTGGGGGGCTGAGGCAGGTGGATTGCCTGAGCCCGTGAGTTTGAGACCAGCCCGTACAACTTGGCGAGATCTCGTCTCTACAATATGTAAAAAATTAGCGGGGCATGGTAGCGTGTGCCTGTGGTTCCGGCTACTTGGAGGGCTGAGGCGGAAGGATCACCAGAGCCCAGCAGATCGACGCTGGGTAGCCATGAGTGTGTCACTGCACTCCAACCTGGGCGACGGAGTGAGACTCCAACTCAAAAAAAAAAAAAAGAAATATATCTGATAGAAAATCAGATGCATGGTCAGTTTTCTAGTAGAAATTTTTTATGGCACTTTTAAATCTTTAGTAACAAGATTTTTCATGTTTAGTCTTTGTGTATTTTTTTTTAAAGCAGTGGTTTATAACAGGGATAAAAAGCTGCCATAGAAAGTCTAACCTTCACACCATAGGATTAGAAACTGCCAGAAATCCTTCATATTTCACTAAAAAAGAATAATCTGTAGCTCAGGAGAGGGGATCCACTTGACAAAGATGCATGCCTTTTCAAAAGCCAGCGTTGTATAGGAAGAAAGCCAGAGAACTTTGACTTCAGGAAAAGGGATATGTAGGGTTTTGGTTATTGATGGTTAGCATTTTTTTAAAGTAATTTTTGCCGTCCTTGAGTAGTAGAGATTGATTTGATGTAAAATCTGATGTATTTTTATTTGCTTTCATTCAGGGAGATGCGCTTATTTACATGGAACCAGAGAAACAAGTGATCTCCAGGTCTTCAGATGAATGTGTCGTGGCTCTGTGTGACCAGTGGTTAGTCTTCTCTTATCATAAGAAAATTCCCAGATCGCTGGGCACAGTGGCTCATGCCTGTAATCCCAGCACTTTGAGAGGCAGAGGCGAGAGGATGGCCTGAGCCCACAAGTTCAGGACTAGCCTGCGCAACATGGCGAGACCTTATCTCCACAATAAGTAAAAATACTAGCTGGGTATGGCAGCACATGCCTGTGATTCCAGCTGCTTGGAAGGCTGAGGTGGAAGGATCACCTGAGCCCAGCAGGTCGAGGCTGTTGTGGCCATGAGCGTGCCATTGCACTCGTGCCTGGGCAACAGAGTGGGACTCCGACTCAAAAAAAAGAAAATTCCCTTAGTCAGTTTGATTATCTTTGACTTAAAAAAAATCAATTTGGTCGCTCCCAGGTACTTGGATTATGGAGAAGAGAACTGGAAGAAACAGACATCTCAATGCTTGAAGAACCTGGAAACGTAAGAAGGGAGAAAGTGAAGAGGGTGGGGAAAGAAGATGGGAAACATGGAAACGATAAAGGTGACAAGAGACACCTTGTCTTTTCTTCTTTTCTAGATTCTGTGAGGAGACCAGGAGGAATTTTGAAGCTACCTTGGGTTGGCTACAAGAACATGCTTGCTCAAGAACTTATGGTCTAGGTAAACATATTTTTTTATTTGGATGACTTTGCCAATTACACAGCAAATACACATCCCCCCCCCCGCAGTATATTCTGAATTGAAAGCAAGAGGTTTTGGTTGTAGATTGAGGAAAACTAGGATGTGATCCCTTGTCATCTACCTGGTTATGGATATGTCCTCTCTAACCCATAGATTTTATGGTGTGATTTTTTTGTTTGTTTTTGAGTTGGAGTCTCACTCTGTTGCCCAGTTTGGAGTGCAGTGGCATGCTCATTGAAGAGACAAGGTCTCGCCATATTGCCCAAGCTGCTCTCAAACCCTTGGGCTCAGGTAATCCTCTCGCCTCGGCCTCCCAAAGTCCTGGGATGATAGGTATGAGCCATCGCACCCGGCTTTTTTTTTTTTTTTTTTATAGATACTGTAAAGCTTGAACCATTTTATTTTTTTATTTTTTTGAGTCAGAGCCTCACTCTGTCACCCATTTTGGAGTATAGTGGCATAATCACAACCATTGTAGCCTTGACCTGCTGTGCTCAGGTGATCCTTCTGCCTCAACTTAAAGTGCTGGTGTTAGCACCTGACCTTTTTCTTCTTTTAAATAGAAACCATAAAGCTTGAACCATTTTATTTTGTTGAGTCTGAGCCTTATTTTGTTACCCAGTTTGGAGTGCAGTGGCACGATCACAACCACTGCAGCCTTGACCTGCTGGGCTCAAGTGATTCTTCTGCTTCAGCCTTCCAAGTGGCTGGGGCTACAGGTGCGTGCCACCATACCTGGCAAATTTTTTGATTTATTGTAGAGACAAGGTCTCACCATGTTGCTCTGGCTGGTCTCAAACTCCTGGACTCAGTCAGTTTTCTTGTCTCCACCTCCCAAAGTGCTGGGATTACGGGTGTGAGCCACCATGCCCCAGACAAATTTTTTTTTTTTTTTTTTTTTTGGAGTCTGAGTCTCACTCTGTTGCCTGGGCTGGAGTGCAGTGGCACACTCACGGCCACTGCAGCCTTGACCTGCTGAGCTGAGGTGATCCTTCCGCCTCAGCCTTCCAAGTAGCTGGAATTATAGGTGCATGCTGCCACACCTGGCTTATTTTTTGATTTATTGTAGGGACAAGGTCTCACTAAGTTGCCCAGGCTGGTCTCAAATCCCTGAGCTCAGGCAATCCTTTCACCTCTGCATCCCAAAGTGCTGGGATTACAGGCTTGAGCCACTGTGCCTGGCCCCATTTTCTTTTTTATCTGCCATTTTAGCTTTATTGATTCCTCTAGTGGAATTTAAGAGCTCCTACATAAATAGCTTTGTAAATGCTATTGTCTTTTTGTTGTTGTTATTGTTGGAGTCTCACTCTGTCGCCCAGACCGGAGTGCAGTGGCCGCTCCCGGCCACCGCAGCCTCGACCTGCTGGGCTCCGGTGATCCTTCCGCCTCAACCTTCCAAGTAGCTGGAACTACAGTCGCACACTATCACACCTGGCTAATTTTTTTATTTATTGTAACGATGAGGTCTCACCAAGTTGCCCAGGCTGGTCTCAAACCCGCAGGCTCAGGCAATCCACTCACCTCAGCCTCCCAAAGCACGGGATTACAGGCTGAGCCACTGAGCCCGGCTCTTG